>NW_027708746.1:0-14447 GCF_054177405.1 Leptonychotes weddellii | reverse complement strand
TCTGCTTTTGGCTCAGGTCATGATCTCGGGGTCCTGGGATTGAGCCCCAGTTGGGGTCCCTGCTCAGTGGTGAGTCTGCTTCTCCCTCTACCCCCCCACCAGCCCCCAGCTCATGCTCTCTCTCTTGAAACTCAAGCAACTATCATAGCCTCTCATCTGTGGCTCTAAAGATAAAAAGATCTAAGAGTGTTAATCTTCAGAGATTCTTTAGAGATTTACTATCTGCATAGGGACAGAGTACCCTGTCCTTTGCCATATCAGCTGTGTTTCTCTGGACTGTCAATGTTGTTCTCAGGATGTGTAATCCAGGACTGAGAAAAATAATCCAGTCAAGACCTGACATTGTGATAAACCCTGTATTCCTATTAGAATAGTGGTTAAGCATTTAGGCCAGGAAATCAGATTGCTTGATTTCAAATTCTGGCTCAGTTACTTTCCAGCTATATGATCTTAAATAAGTTTTTTAACTTGTTGATGCCTCAGTTTCCTCATTTTAAATGGGAGAAAATGGGAACACCCATCCTTTTTTTTTTTTTTAAGATTTTATTTATTTATTTGACAGAGAGATAGATAGCAAGAGCAGGAACACAAGCAGGGGGAGTGGGAGAGGGAGAAGCAGGCTTCCCGCCGAGCAGGGAGCCCGATGCGGGACTCGATCCCAGGACCCTGGGATCATGACCTGAGCCAAAGGCAGACGCTCAACGACTGAGCCACCCAGGCGCCCTGGGAACACCCATCTTAAGAAGTCACTGTGATGATTAAATGCTACCACCACATTGAGCTACTATTTGAGTCTGGACCCATAACTCCGCTTTCTCTCCTATTACAATAAATGAATTGCTCATGCTCTTATCTAAGGCTAAGCTCCACTTTGGCAGGAGATCCCAACCCTTCTTGACTAATCTGACTGCATAAGAGCCATAGTCAGGGAGATACAGTTAAAAGCAAGATTGAGGTTTAAAAGTAATAAGCAAAGTGGTAAGTGCATCATTTGCTTAGTATGTGCTGACTGTGGTATGCATTATGGGAAAAGAAGTATGAAAAATAGACTCTATTCTCAAAAGATGCTACAGTGTTTGTGGAGATGAGACTAACATAGTAAACAATAGTTAACTGGGGAAGACATTTCATAATGAAGTGCTATCTTTGAAAGTGGTTCCAAGTTCTGTATAACTATGGGGAGGGAGACCTATGAGGTTTAATGTAGCTAGAGAAGACTTTTGGGAAAGAGGTGATCTCTAAATTGGGTCTTGGACGCTGAGCAATGCACTGATAAAAAGAAAGGAAAAGAATTTTCATTGATTCGTTAAAAAGAAGAGGAACCACTGACAGAGGCTAGGAGATGAGAATCAGTCTAGTAATTAAGGAAAGTAAAAAGAAACCCACACTTGCAGTGTAAGCCTTCAAGACAAAATCTTAAATGAGGCTGTGTAACAAGGGTCGATCTAATTGTGAAGTGTCATGAATGTCTGGAGAAAAGTTTTGACTTGATGTGGTAGGTGATTGGGAATTAATAGGTTCCTCAGCAAGAGAACAGTGTGATGCAAAGGCGCTTTATTGAAACAAATCTGCTGGTGGGCTGCAGGGTAGAATAGAGAAAGAAGAGATGTAAGAGAACTGGGAAAAATCCCAAAGTAAAAAAAGCCTGAATTTGGTCTTTATGAGCATTTGGCCTAAGGCATTCCTAAGCAAAGGTAATACAATATTAAAAATAACTTTTATAATTTTGAATTTTATGATTTTTTTAATCTGCAAGTGACTTGCAGATGTAATGTTATATTTGGAGGCATTTAATCAATAATTCTAATTTTGATCTCACAGTTTTCTATTTTGAAGCCATTAAGCTTTGCTTTTCATGTCTCATATATTTTCACAAAACGTTGAAATGCTGGCAGGCCCTGGGACCTGAGCCTGTCACGCTTGAGAATAAAATATTCTTGAAGAGATGAAGTTCCTTTTTCCTGGTATTGTCCACTCTTTAATTGAGAAGGTAGAAAAATTCAAACTATGTATATATGGTCATGGCACCTTAAGCAGCACTCATGAATCTTTAGGATTTCACTTTAGTTATCAAAGTATAATGACCCAGATTTTCAAAGCAATCAGTTGTTTGGATTCTAGAGCAATACATTTATCCATCTTCAGTAATCCTCTGATGTTTAGGAAGAACAGAGAATTCTGCTTTAAGCAAATTTCTTCCAAAAACAGGGGTAAGAATGTGAGGATTTAACAAACAATAAAAACTGTATTTACATTATTTATTGTTATTGTTATTGAAGTGTCTACCACTGCTTTGCAATTAGAAGGAAATGGATCAGGAAGCTCTATGGGCTCCAGCTCTTTGTGGTTTCATTATAGGTTGGCTTTGCCCCCACAGCTCTATCCTTGTCTTTATTAAAAAGAAGAAAACAAGGCTTAGGAAAGATAAACCTAAAGTTTTCCTAAAAGATATAAAAAGTGAGGATCAATTCATTGGACAAAGAGCTACTTCTTTAATATAACTTTTATGTCCTGGAAAGGACAAAGCATGCTCTACTTGGATTAACAGTACTATTTCCAAACAGGAGGCAAACGTGGGCTATGTAGGAAAACATTTTTTCCCCAAAATGTGTTTTGTGGTTTGACACTCTGAAGGATGAGGCATTAATTCTAGTAAATATTGCATTCACTGTTCCATTGCTTCTTTTAGATGTAATTGGGCAATATTAGGTTTACTGCAAATAGGTACAATATATTCACACCAGTGAGATTACTGATGTTGGTGTAAAAAATAAGTTAATATCTTTCTAAGAGATAAAGCCTTAAACAGAATGTTTTCTATTGCAGTTTAATGGCATATGGCTACTTCCAGAAGTTCTCCATGACATTTCTATTCTGGTCTAGAATAGACTACTGCTTCCGTTATGGTATGGAATGCTGCATGATCTAAAGCACCATAATCCATTACATTGGTCACTCCACATCTGGAAAGTTATAGTATCATAATACTGAAATATAAGAAGTGACATATCAGGCTTAGTATTACTTGTGATAGACAAACCAAGGTGGAATTTTAGGTTTGAGAAACATACTCCCGCTTCCCTTTGGTATTCAAAATGAGAAGCTGAATTGCAGCATAGCCAGCTGGTGGCTTCTGGGATGGCCATTTCACAATCTGAGACACAGACACTGAAAGGGAGGCTAGCTTTCACTTGGTGCCTGAAAGATTAGTAAAGAAAATTTAGGCCTTTATTTTGATGATGACCATTGGCATGTCTACAACATGTGTTTGTTATCTACATGTGCATACACCACAAGATTTAAACAAGGTAAGTCAGTGCTCATCAGGCCCTTACTATGTATCAGAGAATGTTGTAAGTCCTTTACCGTATTAACTTACTTAACCTTAGTAATACCCCACAAGATAAGTAATATTGTTATTTCAGTTCTATCCAACGAGGAAAGATCACTGTAGGTGGAATGTGGTTAGGCATTTTTATATTTTAATAAAATCCCTAGCTTAGATGCATTTTAATGTCTATTTTTTAAAGTAAGAGTTTTCCACATACAGAAGTAATAAAAGTTTCCTTTAAAAAAATATATATACATACATATATAAGCAAAAAATGAGTCAATAATTTTGGATGATATGCAGTTGTGGCAAATATCCTGGAAGTGGTACTAAAATACTGAAGCTGGAAATGATGGTTTAATGGAATCAGCTGAGGGTCCTGGAGATTACTTTTAAAAATTTCACCAATGGTTGTCAAACCTAATTCATCTTCTTGGAAGTGGTGTTGTTTGTCATATTATAACTAGTATCTAAACAATATGTCACAGCTTTAAGATATTTGGTTTTCCTTTTCTTTTTTGTTTCCTTCCTTCCTCCCTCCCTCCCTCTCTCCCTGCCTCCCTGCCTCCCTGCCTTCTTGCCTTTCCTCCTGCCTGCCTTCCATCCCTCCATCTTTCCTTCTTTCTCCTTCTTACATGTTTTTCTCTCGTTCTTTTCTTCTTTCCTGAGAGTATTACTCCATGAGAGACTCAATCAAGGTTAAGGATTTCAGGAGATGTATATATTTTTTTTTTAGATAATTTATGGTCACAGTTTTTACTTAATCTTCTACATTAATTTATTTTTTTTAAAGATTTTATTTATTTATTTGAGAGAGAGAGAATGAGAGAGAGCACATGAGAGGGGGGAGGGTCAGAGGGAGAAGCAGACTCCCTGCTGAGCAGGGAGCCCGATGCGGGACTCGATCCAGGGACTTCAGGATCGTGACCTGAGCCGAAGGCAGTCGCTTAACCAACTGAGCCACCCAGGCGCCCAATCTTCTACATTAATTTAATTAAGGAGGTTTAATAATAATGACACATCCACCGATCACGTGGCCACACAATTGTTATAGTAATTGCATAATTATTTAAATTGGTCTTTTAGTACCTGAATTAGTCACAATGCCATATTTATCAAAAAAGAGACTCTAACAAATATTGAATCATAAAAATTTTTTCATATCTAGATAGATGAATAAAGAACATTAAAAATAAAAATAAAAACTTTGAACAGCAAAAATAGCAGCCCTTTTACTGAGGAACGTTTCAAATAGCTTTCTCGGTATGCCACTGATGAAACTCTAAAATATAAGGCAACTACAGTGTGCGGGGAATAGCAATACTATGCTCTTTGGTGGGAATTGTAAAGAGAGCCTCCAGGCATTCTTCCTAATAGAGTGAGCTCCCTATTCTTTATGCATGGCCTGTTTTGTCTCTCTTCCATTTGAAGTAAGAAGTTTCTTTCTCTTAACAGGATGCATTTGTCAATATCATCCAACCTTCCTCTGCAAACACGGCATCAGCCCACATATTTATTCTCTACAATCAACTCCACAGTATCTTTGCCCAGCATATCTCACAGGAAGCCCTGTGTGATCTGCCCAGGACTCCGGAATGTAATCATAACTGCTTCTATACAGAAAGTCCGTAGGAGAGAGAAGTAATTTTTTCAGGGTGTACTATCAATGTAGAGAGCTAATGTGAAATCTTTAGGACCCCAAACTGCTTTAAAAATCCATAGTGGTGGGTTTTGGGTTTTTTCTTTTTTTTCCTGGACCACTATTATCAAAATAATTGCCTTTACTTTTTACTTTGCTTCATCATGAAGACCAAGGCAAGATGAGATGATCCTCCAAAGAATAGTGGGAAACTCTGTTTTTCTTTTATATTCAATAAATGTAGTCATTGATTTTATTCTCATGCACAACCCACGGTCAGACATGTCAAGAACATCAAAAAATCGATTCAGAGTCAAGCTAGGTAAGCAAATATGGTAGGGGAGTTCTCAAAATCCCTCTTAGGCCACAGGTTTCTGGTTAACATTAGATTCATTTCTGAAACCTGAAATTTAGAAGCTTCTCTTTGGAATTTGGAGTCATTTGCATGTGTTAGAAAACTTGACAAAGTTATGTACATTTTCTAAAGCTCACACACTTGGCAGAGCTATTCCCATTTATGCTGTGTACCCTCTCCAATTATTTTCATTTCTATAATCATGAGCAATGAAAGCATCAGACAGAGGTGACTGTCTTCCCAGCAATAATCTGCAGGGAAAGACAAGCTTAAACAGCACAGAGAAAAGCTTCTCTGTGTGCTTTGCTCTGTGCAGGGGTTAAGAATGCAGGCGGAAATGAGGAAAGTTGGATTAAAATTTGCTTTCAACATTATGGTGGCTTTGTAAAATCGCTTCCCAAGATACAGAGTAGTGGGTATATACTGTGCTACCTTCCAGCCAAGGTGGTCACTATGTGTGCATGTCTGTTACATTAGAAGGAAAATCTTAAAGCAAATTAAAATGTTACGGGGGAAGAAAATGGGAGTCAGGAGCACAGTGAAAGTAAGACTTCTTTTGTTTCATTGTTTGACTTTAGAACCATGTAAATGTTTTATATATTTATGAAACAGAATGCAATCAAATCTAAAAAATCCAAACCAAAAGCTAAATGCACTTCTTTTTTTTTTTTTTTAATTTTTATTTATTTTTTGTTAAAGATTTTATTTATTTATTCATGAGAGACAGAGAGAGAGACAGAGGCAGAGGGAGAAGCAGGCTCCCCGCAGAGCAGGGAGCCCGATGCGGGACTCGATCCCAGGACCCCGGGATCATGACCTGAGCCGAAGGCAGACGCTTAACCGACTGAGCCACCCAGGCGTCCCGCCAAATGCACTTCTTTAAGTGGAAGCTTAACCATATAGTAAGGCACTGAAGTTTAAAATGTAACTTTAAAAACAGTAATTCTACTCTATGTCCCTAATAGGATATACCCTAAAGGCAAAATCACTGTGAAGAAATTTTAACCTGTTTTTGGTAATGCCATCATTAGTAACAATAATGTTGGTATTTTTATTTAAAAACATATATATACATATACGTATGCATATATATTACATATATAACAGGATAAACTAAATAAATAATCATGTCAATACATTAGGAATCAATTTTTTTCCTGGTACTTTCTTTTTATTAAGGTTTATGTAACTACATTTTATGTGGAACATTTTCATTTAACCTTTTTTTTTAAAGATAGCTATCCATTCATTTATTGAACAAATGTTTGTTTGAGTTCCCAGAAGTTGTCTGCTAAAATATGATAACACTCCCCATAATACCAGGTTGGAGTTTTTATTTTTTGTTTGTTTTGTTTTGTTTGTTTGTTTGTTTATTTTTAGGGTGGCTGTATAATGTATCTTTCTTTTTAAAAATATTTTTAAATTATTTTTAAAGAAGATGAAACAAACGTAAAATCAAAGAAGTTGAATAAAAGCCCTGTAATTTTAAATTTGAATCAGAAATATCAATACAAACTGTGTAAGGTGATGTATCAGAAGACAAGGGAGCTCAATGACTGCTGAGGTCATGTTGAAACAACTCAGGAGCAAACTTAAAGGGGGTTCCAGTGGCCAAAGACAAGACAACGTGAGGACTGAAAGTAAAAACAGCTGCAGGGGACTGGAATAGGCATACCTATTTCAACCCGTGACTTCATAAGGATACACACACAAGAAAACAACAAAATGCCAAACCTCAGTGGTCACATTTGGGAGATTCTAGGGAAACGACTAGCTATTTTGAAAACTGCTAAATAAAGGGAAACAATCAAGCATTTATGCCGTCTTCACTGCAACAACTTTATTTCAGGATTACCCAATAGTCGATGAGGGAAAGTTCTTGCTTAGAGAATAAGCTAGTTAATAAATAAAGAAAGAATGATAGAATATCACCATTTTGCAATTTCTAAATCAGTTTGGGCAAAGACTATCAGAGACTGCTAAAATTGTCATGGGCTGAGTTGTGTCCCCCTGAATTCATCTGTTGAAGTCCTAACATCCAATACGTCAGAGTGTGACCTTATTGAAGGTAGGGTCTTTATGGAGGTAATCAATTTAAAGTGAGATCATTATGGAAGCCCTAATCCAATATGACCAGTGTCCTTTTAAAAAGAGGACACAGAGATACACATAGAAAGAAGGCGATATGAAGAGACACAGGGAAAAGCCAGTCATGCTAAGAAGAGAGGCCTAGAACCAATCCTTACCTCATAGCCCTCAGGAGGAACCAACCTTGTTGACTCCAGAATTGGGAGACTACAAATTTCTGTTGGCACCCATTTTGTGGTACTTTGTTACAGCAGTCTCAGCAAACTATAAAAATTAACAAGATTATTATAATGGATAGATCAAGTTGTCAATGCCTGAATCTGCTCATCAATCTTCACATCACAAACAGAGACAGGAAGGCATTTTGTATCTCTTGCTAGAAGTGGAGAATATGACTTACGAAGCAAATGAAATGTGTGTACCTGTTTGACCTGTTTGACCTTGACAATAAATTATGAGGCAAGAAAAGTTACTTTAGATTCTCTTGGTGTTGGTATATAGCATAATAATAGTACATAATTCATAGTGTTGTGGTAAAGATCAAATATGACAATAGAGGTAGAGCCCTTAGCATAGTATAGTCTCAATTATTTATATAGTTGGGTATTAGTTAGCACATTTATATACTTGGATATTAGTATAGCACTCATGCATAGTATAGTTGTAGTTATTTATATACTTTGGTATTGGCTAAATTCCTTGATATAATTGCCATCAATATTAAATGTTGTGATATTTATTATTTATTCTGTATGTGTTTACGATACGTGCACACAAGCCCACATAACATTCAACATACTTACAAGGTCCAATCTGAGCTAGTAGTGGGCCAAATGAACTTTCACTATTCATTCCACTCCCCATTCTCACATAACTCCTCAAAACCACCTGGCCCCAAGCTCACCTTTGGTAGAAGATGCAGGAAAGAAGCATTGTGAATCGTGGAAAGAAAAGCCAAGGCAAGGGTTAGGAGGGAAAGGCAAAAGGAAGGGCAGTTTTAAGAAGGTTAAGTATTCCACTAAATACGCTCCCAGATTCAGTCATTCCATGCCTGCCATTTTCAGGAAAGATAAACACCGTCTTTCAGCATCCACAGGGTCAGACCTTGGAGAGAATCAGTGTTTGCAGCCAGCTGGATCATGTTTGGACAAGAGGCAGAACACATCTGGTGATTAATAGTGATAATTGCTCTTTGGTTAAGAGCCATCATTTAGATATAGGAAATGTTGCAGCTGACAACGATTGTGAGTCAGGTGACTGCATCCAACAAATTTTCATTTCAATTTTTCAAACATTTATTTGGTTTGAGAGAGAGGATCAAAGGTTAAGGAAATACAGAGCACATTTTCAGCAGATAAACAGTCTTGTTGGTATCACAGGAAAATAACCCTAAGTAAGACACAGAAAGATATAACATCAAAAGAGTGTTACAAATCTCATGGGCCTACATGAGATTAAAGCAAAATAAGGTATCAAATCAGAGAGTTTTTATTTGGTTAAAAAGATTGTGAAAGTCCTCATGGATAAAGTGGAATTTCAGAGAGGTTTTTAAGAAAAAGGAGTAAGGTGGAAGACAGTGGTGGAGTGAGGGAAAGAGTTTGGGGATAGAGAAGGGAGAGCATTTCAGCAGGACTCTGAGGTTGTCAGATAAAGTACAGGACGCCCAGTTAAATTTGAATTTCAGATAAATTGCATATAGTTTTTTAGTATAAATATGATCTATTTGGGTCATATATTTGGCTCATACGTGAGTTTGAAATGCCCTGAATGTGTTTAGAGAAACAGGTAAGTTGTTTTATAAAAGTTTAGGCTTCATAGAGGAAGGAAATGGGTGATGATGTGGGAAAGTTGTTTTGGTCACATACAGAGGTTTTAGATTACAGACAGAAGAAGAAAAATGTGATTTTATGGGGACTTTGGAGACATTTTTTTTTTCCTGTAGGAGTGATATGATCTGACACGACCTATAGGAAAAATAAGATGGCAGTGATAAGAACAAGAAAAATTGAGATAGGAGATTGGCCAGGAAGTGACAGATAGTGAGGATGTTAATTTAGGTGATGGAAATGGTTTGCAAATGGACGTGGCTGAGATACAGCAGAGCAGAAGCAATAGATTGGATCTCAGAACAAAAGAGATGTGGAGTCAAAACTCCCTGCAAGTTTATTCCTATTGACTTGGAGGATGACGATTTTTGTTAGCAGATGTATAAGGAGGAGAATCTGGTTTTAGGAAAAAAAACAGATAATAGGAAACAAGGGTCATGTCAGGGGGATCTGGCCAGGTGGGCGTCCAGATACAGATGCTCCGTAAGCAATTACAAATATTTTTCTGAACTCAATAATTTGGGATTTTAGATATTTAAGCTGTCACCTTAGTGAGTTGGTCAAACCTCAAGGAATCCCGCTAATTCACCATTAGAGGCCAGAGAGGAACCAATGAGGGAAGAGCAAAAAGACCAGAAGAACAGCAATAATGAAAAAACTGCTCCAAGTCTTGGAAATCCTGAAGTCCAGGTCAGTCACCACTCTTAAATCATTCAGAAAACCCAAGAGTATAGATTGAGAACCAGCAACAGTGCTGGTAATTTTGGAGAGTTGTTTCAGGAAAGTAGCATGGGTGGGGCCACGGTTTTGGAGACTGAGCAGTAAATGGTGAGAGAGCAGAGGAAACCAAAGATGTAAGATGTGAGAGGACTGGTGTTTGAGGGCAAAACCAAGGGGAAGGAGCCAGTGGGGAGGGAAGACTGAAGATTTGCTAAAAGAATGGAGCAAAGTCTGAAAAGAGTGTGCAGCAAGAAAATTAAATGCATATGTGGAGAGATTGGCATTCGAAAGAGGAGAAAATCATCCTCAGAGTTAAATGGAGGGGAGGAAAGACCGAAGTTTAAGGCTTTGATGCCATGACGCTGAGGAATTTGGTTGTTCAGTCTCCACGTTTGAGTAAGGAAAGAAGTGCCATTATGTGCTTTGAAAGGAGCAGGGTGGAGCGGTCAAGGGACACAGACGTAAGTTCCAGTCTCCTGCCACATCTTACGGCACATCACAGACATCTTTTATGTAGATCTCGAGCAAAATGGAAGAAGTAATAGTGAGTGTGGCGCTGCTCCTTGGTACAATGCATTTTGTCACAGCAGCAGTAACCTGGTAGCAAAAAACATAAGGAATGGAGTCTCCTCTATTTGCTGAGCGCCAGCCGCACAGTAGCCTGGCTCCTCCAAAAGCACTAGACTCCCATCAGACACCATTCTGTTTTTTTAAAGCGTTATCACAATTGTGTGATCTTCCTTGTGTGGCAAGTCTGATCTGACATAGTTCACAAAAATAGAAAACCACCAATTTTATTCCTGTGGCTTCATACCCATTGTCTGAGCATCTCATAATGAGTCTGAATATAGAAACACTGTTATTTAGCTTAATGATATGGTCTTGTGATTATGGAATTCCTGGTTGAAGGGGCTTTCAGTTACATTCAGAAAATCCCATTGATCCCATCAATGCTAAAAACAACCCGTTAGTGTATGGCCTCATTTCATAATGACTATTAGCTGGACTTATGGAAAAGGATAAGGCAAGAATTTCTTTCTCCTCATTATCCATGTCTAAAATAAGTACAGCTATAAATATGCCAATACATATGTTATATGATAAGGACTTTCTAGTACATGTGCTTAGGAAGTAATACATGGCAGTTACCCTTAAAAAGGCAATTACAAAGAAAAAAAATGCAGATCCTCATTTCTAAGACTAAGAAATGTTATATCAGAAGAATTAAAATAAACATGCCTGAATATATAGGACCATAGAAGCAATGAAAGTTAGATTTGGAAGGGAATTTAGGGAGAATTATATGCAATCTCTTCCCTTTAAGTCTGAGGGATCTGAAGCCCAGAGGAGGAAATAGCTTACTGAAGAGCACAATCTAGTTCAGCCTCAAGTCTTCTGACCCACAGTCACTGCACAGTTTCCCTCTGCCACAATGACAAATTTCTATCAGGCTTCTGAGGAATTATTTCCAGGGCCAGAACAGTGAATATATGGCATATACTGGGCACTCATTGAATTTTTTTAAATTATTTATTTTGAGAGAGAGAGAGAGAGGGAGCACTGTGTGAGCAGGGGGAGGGGCACAGGGGGAGGGAGAGGGAGGGGAAAGAATCTCAAGTGGATTCCCCGCTTAGCGCAGAGCCTGATGTGGGGCTTGATCTCAAGACCCTAAGATCATGACCTGAGCTTAAACCAAGACTTGGATGCTTAATCAACTGAGCCGCCACCCAGATGTCCCTGAATGTTTTTTTGTTTTGTTTTTAATTGGACAACTGTATCTCTGTTTTGGTCACTGACGCCCCTGGGAATTAGAGAATCACCCTCCATGTGCAGTTTTTCCAGCACCTATTAAGGCTATATAAGGCACAATGACTTAGAAAAATATAATTTAGAATTAACCATGTATTAACATAATCATTATTTCATAAGAATTTCCCAATTATGTATCAGGGATTATTAATCCATTATTGCAGGTGCTAGAACTAAAACTCAGTAAATTTGTGTCACTTGTTCAAGGTCAAACAATCAGAACTGTTGGAGTTTGAGCCCATTTTTGGTCCTTTGACTCCAGATGTCATGCTTTCTTTGCTATATCTTATGGTTTCTCCAGGATGTTTATAAACTCCAGGAAAAGAAAAACAAACCTTTGGGGGGAAGAGGTAGGGAAGAAAACAAGGAAAGAGAAATATCAGAAATGGTGTGAAGCTCTTATGGAGAATGCTGGTGCCAAAAGAGATCAGAGTTCACATAATAAAGGAAGGATTTGTGTTTACCTTTGGGAGATCTGTCTGGGGGCTCCAAGCCTGGGTTGGCTCCAAAGAGAAGAAAGCAATCTTGTACAACTTGGAAGGAGGTGTTGACTTCTAAATGTGTATGAAAGGCAGTGGGGTAGGAAAAGCACATGTATGGGAATCAGGATACCTGGATTTTAGTCCCAATTCTGCCATTACTTTGTTGTGCCCTTAGAAAAAATCCTTCCTGTTTTGTGCCTCAGTTTTATCAGTTTACAATGAGGTGTGTTCAACTTCATGGTTCTCAAATATTTTTCTCCCTTTCCATCAGTTCCCATTGGTAGAGGCTACCAATAATTTGAGAAATGCCTGAAGTGAGACTCTGTAAACTGAGAATGCAAACTACTTTCTTGCCTGTAAAAAACCTGGTTCCTTTTTCTTTTAAACAAAAACAACTTTTTATACATTCTTCACTAATCACATATAGTGATTATACATGTAATTGATTAGCTTACTACGTTGGGTTATGGAATTATTCTCCCAGAATACTTTAGAAGAGTAATTTGTCCCTTTACACCTTGGTTATATCCGGTAGAAGTTTCATAGGTGACAAAAAATTACAACTGATTTCCAGTGTAGGCACCATCACTGATGATCACTATTGATCTTGGATTAGGAGATTTTGTCAGTAGTAACTATCAATACACTCAAGGGAATTGTTGGTTTATTTTACCATTTTTCTGAGAGATTTTTAGGTCAGAGATTTTAAACTAGAATTGAAAGCTCTTGGGGTACTGAAAAAGTGGAGAAATTACAAATGTTATTTTGCAACTAATGCTGTTTTACTATGCAGATGAAGTCCAGAACGATCAAATAAATAATCAACCACTGGGTTAAGTTCAGAAGTTTTAGCGCAGAACTTAGTGCAGAAAAAAAGTGCAATTTTTTTCACTTGCATATTGTTTTTGGGTATCCGTGAATATACAGAAATTAATTGTAGCATTTTATCCCTTGTCTAGAGTTTTAGCTTGGTGTGGATGGTGTGTGAAGAGTTTTAGGGGGCTTATGAAGACCCTAAAATAATGGGAAAATTTGGCGCATATATGATTTTGTGAATATAGCTCTCATCAGCTTCTCAAAGATATCATGAAAGGTGACAACAAAGGTTAAAGAACCACCACTCTACATATCCTACAATAATATGCCACAATTCAGGTATTTCTTTGGTAAAATGGGAAGCTGATTTGAATTATAGCTCTAAAATTTTTAATAAACCATTAACCAAATGAGGGTTAATAATAGACCACTACAGGTGTATCATACCTCTTTTATACTTGATACATAAAAAGCCAAATAAACAAAATAAAACCCATTATGGTGTAAAACATTTTGATATAAATTAAAGGTAACCTAAATAAATGAAGGTATATCATATTCATGGATTAGAATATTAGATAATTTTAAGATATTCATTCTCCCCAAATTGATCTACAGAGTCAATGCAATATGAATTATAATTCCAGCAGACTTTTTGGGTGGAAATCAACAAGTTGATTCTAAAAGTCATAGGAAGAAGCACAAGGCCTAGAATATCCATAGCAATCTTAAACAGTAAGTACAAAGTTGGAGGATTTACACTATTTTATGATTTAACATATAGCTATTATAATTAAAATAGTGTGATACTGCTTGTGGATAGACAAAAAGAACAATGGAACAGAGTAGAGCCTAGAACTAGACCCCCACTTATCCAGTCAGAGGCATCAACACAATCTGGTGGGAAAAGAAGAATCTTTTCAGTAAATTATATAACTGGATATTCATATGGAAAAAATTGAACCTCAACCCTTACCTTACATGAAACACAAAAATTAATTCAATATGGATCATATACCTAAATGCAAACACTAAAAGAGGGATTTAAGGGAGTGAAAACACTATGAATCTTCTCAAAGTCACCAAAAATTATTTTCCTACTTCTTCAAGATATTGTTTCCTAATTCTCTTTCATAATTAAGTACTTAGAACACATTTCAGTTCGGTCTGGGTGGCTCTGAGATAATCAAGCAATCAGCTAAAAAAAGATTTAACTTCTACAATAAGTTAGATACAAAATCTGGCAAACATACATTTTCTTATTACTCTGTTTATTATTGGAAGTTCAGGGCAAATAATTCACTTACCTTTGATGAACAAAATTGCCTAGGTTTAACTCCAATGATTCCAAAAGAGATTTTCCAGTCTTTAATTTAATTTT
>NW_027708745.1:0-334 GCF_054177405.1 Leptonychotes weddellii | reverse complement strand
TCTTTGCCTGGAAGCTATGAGTATGAAGATGGGTATGACATATTTTCTGCTCTTTGAGAGCCATCAGTAACTCTTATAAACAAAATATAAAACAGTGAGAGTTAAATGTTCTAAGACAACAAATAGATGGGTGGACAGAAGTGAATAGACAGTGTGAGTCAGTGGTTATAGTCAATAAGTGAAGAAACAGAGACGTAAAGAGTTTGGGATTTACTTTTGAGCCCTTGGCTAGCAAGCCCGGGGCTGAGACTATGACTTCGTGAGCCATCTCCAAGTAGAGAACTAGGGCTCTTTTCCCTCTGCAGCCTTATCTTAGCCTCTATCCTTACTAGCT
>NW_027708744.1:0-334 GCF_054177405.1 Leptonychotes weddellii | reverse complement strand
TGAAAGCCTTCCTATGAGAGGTGACACCTGAGCTGAGTTTTGAAGTATGAATAGGAGTTTTCCAGATGAGGTAGGGAAAAGGTCACTCCAAACAGATGTGCAGGTATAAAAAGTCATGGAAGAATCAGGGAATGGGAATGGTTCATATGGAAGATGGGACGGGTGTGGGAAAATTGGAAACCTGGAAGGATCCATTGTGTTATGACTGTATCATGAATGCTGCAAGGGACCATAAGAGAATTAAGAGCATGGAGGCAATGCAATGAGATTTGTGGCTCAGGGAGATCAGCAGGCAGACACAGCGTGAAGGGCAGAATGCAGTTCAAGGTAGGGG
>NW_027708743.1:0-334 GCF_054177405.1 Leptonychotes weddellii | reverse complement strand
TCTGCATGGAGCGTTGGGTGTTATGCACAAACAATGAATCATGGAACAGTACATCTAAAACTAATGATGTATGGGGATTAACATAAAAAAAAATCTTCAAAAATAAATAAATAAATAAACGCATGGTGTCAGCCAAAAAAAAAAAAAAGAGGGCACGTTCTGCATGGAGCACTGGGTGTGATACGCAAACGATGAATCATGGAACACTACATCTAAAACTAATGATGTAATGTGTGATGATTAATATAACATAATAATAATAAAAAAAAGGAAAAAAATAAATTCAGATAGCCAGGTGTGCCTGGGTGGCTCAGTTGGTTAAATACCTGTCTTC
>NW_027708742.1:0-334 GCF_054177405.1 Leptonychotes weddellii | reverse complement strand
TGCCTTTTACAACCAGCACCCTCACTGTACAGATTACAGCTCTTTAAACACACTGCATTCTTATTCACATTTAAAATAGGTTCCCTACCTTTCTGGTCCACTTGAAGAAGTTAAATATAGTCATATTTTAAGACATGGTTCAAGATTAACCTCCTCTATGAATACTTTTCCTACCATAGTAACCCCTCCACACAATCTATGACTGGTTCTTTTACACCCCCATTTTCTTTCTATATACAGTTGACCTGTGAAAAACACGGGTTTGAACTGTGGGGGTCCACTTATATATGGGTTTTTCCTCAATAAATACAGTACATGACTGTAAATGTATTTT
>NW_027708741.1:0-334 GCF_054177405.1 Leptonychotes weddellii | reverse complement strand
TACCTTGACATGAAATGGAAACTTGAGGCTAAGACTCTTGAAGTCTTTTCTAACAGAAAATCATCCACTGTGCAAACCTTCTAGGCAGAAGAACAGTCCAGTATGGCTGGTTTTCTGGCTGTCCTGTACATCCAAATTGAGGGCGGTACACTAGAAGTTAAAGTAATTATAAAGGGAACAAACATGGAGTTGATAACAAGTCTCACAATAACAGAATTTAGAGGCAACCCTTAAAACCTGAGATAGACAGTTTAAGGATAAATGCAAGCAAAGCCTTTATAGAGTTTGTTTTCTAGAGCTTTTATTCTCTAAAATGTAGCACAGACTGAGATTA
>NW_027708740.1:0-334 GCF_054177405.1 Leptonychotes weddellii | reverse complement strand
TGCAGACACTCCCTCCTCAGAATGACCTTTGAAGTGATGCATGGACAGTCAGTGCTGAGATAGCAAGTATGTGCAGGCCAAGAGTCTTCTATGCTTTGAAAAATAATCACTCACTGGAGGACTAAAGTTTAAACTCAATTTAAACTCTTTTAGCTTCTGAGATTCACCTCTGTACTCAGTTGAATGATGGCGCCTTAAAAGATATGTCCACCCAGAACCTATGAATGTGACCTTATTTGGAAAAAGGATCTTTGCAGATGTAATTAAGTTAAGAATCTTAAGATGAGATCATTGCAGATTATCCAAGTGGACCCGAAACTTAATGACCAATAAG
>NW_027708739.1:0-334 GCF_054177405.1 Leptonychotes weddellii | reverse complement strand
GGAGTACAGGACCGTGACCGTGAGGCTGACCTCAGGCACACTGGTGGGAGCCCCTTGCATTGTTACCTTTTCCACTATGATTAAACATGATCCTTGCTAATGAGACAGATTCTCCCCTTAATTAGCCAGTCCCCAGCTGTACATTTAGCACCTCTAGAGGCTGTATTAATCCTTCGGTATCATTAGGGTATCACTTAGCACATTATAGCCTCGATGTCCTAAAGGTACCCTAGAGCTGTAAAAAGGAAATGAAACAACCTAAGGGGGTTTTCATCATGGCTTCTTGCTCACAGTCAAATACCTCTTTTGGCTGCTTGGCCTGCAAGTCTTGGCT
>NW_027708738.1:0-334 GCF_054177405.1 Leptonychotes weddellii | reverse complement strand
TTTTTTTTTTTTAAAGATTTTATTTATTTATTTGAGAGAGAGAGAATGAGAGACAGAGAGCATGAGAGGGAGGAGGGTCAGAGGGAGAAGCAGACTCCCTGCTGAGCAGGGAGCCCGATGCAGGACTCGATCCCGGGACTCCAGGATCATGACCTGAGCCGAAGGCAGTCGCTTAACCAACTGAGCCACCCAGGCGCCCACATCATTAGTTTTTGATGTAGTGTTCCATGATTCATTGTTTGCATATAACACCCCCCAGAAAATACAAAAATACTAATTCAAAGGGATACATGTACCCGTGTTTACAGCAACATTATTTACAATACCCCAATTA
>NW_027708737.1:0-334 GCF_054177405.1 Leptonychotes weddellii | reverse complement strand
TGTGCTCTGGTAAGCGCTGTGAATTGTGCAAGACTGTTGAATCTCAGATCTGTACCTCTGAAACAAATAATGCAATATATGTTAAGAAAAAAAAAAAGAAGAAGAAGAAGGTAGCGGGAGGGGAAGAATGAAGCAGGGGAAATCGGAGGGGTAGACGAACCATGAGAGACGATGGACTCTGAAAAACAAACAGGGTTCTGGAGGGGAGGCGGGTGGGAGGATGGGTTAGCCTGGTGGTGGGTATTGAGAAGGGCACATTCTGCATGGAGCACTGGGTGTTATGCACAAACAATGAATCATGGAACACTTCATCTAAAACTAATGATGTAATGTA
>NW_027708736.1:0-5954 GCF_054177405.1 Leptonychotes weddellii | reverse complement strand
TTTTTTTTTAAAGATTTTATTTATTTATTTGACAGAGACAGAGATAGCGAGAGCAGGAACACAAGCAGTGGGAGGGGGAGAGGGAGAAGCAGGCTTCCCCCCGAGGAGGGAGCCCGATGTGGGACTCGATCCCAGGACCCTGGGATCATGACCTGAGCCGAAGGCAGACGCTTAACGACTGAGCCACCCAGGCGCCCCTGTACTTTGAGTTTTTAACTGCTCTTTGTGACAGTAACAATATAAAAGTGGGAGGCAGGGACGCCTGGGTGGCTCAGGTCATGATCGCAGGGTCCTGGGATCGAGTCCCACATCGGGCTCCCTGCTCAGTGGAGAGCCTGCTTCTCCTTCTGCCTGCCACTCCCCCTGCTTGTGCTCTCTCTGACAAAGTAAATAAAATCTTTAAAAAAATAAACAAAAATAAATAAATACAATAAAAAATAAACATAAACAAAAAAATATATATATGTATGAAGTGGGAGGTAATGGAGATGTATAGGAGCAGAGTGTTTAAATACTATTGAAATTAAGTTAGTATTATTCAAACCAACTTGTCAACAAATTAAGATGTTAATTGTAATCCCCAAGGTAACCTCTAAGAAAATAATGAGTAAGTATACATAAAAGGAAAGAAGGGAATCAAAATGGTATACTACCAAAAAATCAACTATATATATGGCAATAATGGAGGAATTTAGGAACAAAAAGTATATAAGACATCCAGAAAACAAAGATATAAATAACAGAAGCAAATCCTTTCTTATCAGTAATTACTTGAAATATAAATGGATAATCTCTCCATTTAATAAAAGACATAGATGGGACACCTGGGGGTTAAGCAGTGGCTGCCTTCAGCTCAGGTCATGATCCGCACATCAGGCTCCTTGCTCAGTGAGGAGCCTGCTTCTCCTTCAGCCTGCCACTCCCCCTGTTTGTGCTCTCTCATGTGCACTCTCTCTCTCTCTGGCAAATAAATAAAATCTTAAAAAAAAAAAAAAAAGACAGAGATCACCAGAATGGATAAGAAAATGCCATCCATCTATATGATGATTCCAAGAGACTCGCTTTACAAAGACATAAAGAAGTTAGAAGTAGGGGCGCCTGGGTGGCTCAGTCGTTAAGCGTCTGCCTTCGGCTCAGGTCATGATCCCAGGGTCCTGGGATCGAGCCCCATACTGGGCTCTTTGCTCAGCAGGAAGCCTGCTTCTCCCTCTCCCACTCCCCTGCTTGTGTTCCCTCTCTAGCTGTCTCTCTCTGTCAGATAAATAAGTAAAATCTTAAAAAAAAAAAAAAAAAGTTAGAAGTGAAAGATAGAAAAAGATATTCTGTGCAATTAATAACCAAAAGAGAGCTACAGGGACTATATTATTATCAAACTAGATAGATTTTAAGTAAAAAATATTACAACAAAGGACATTATATATTGACAAAGGTTCAATCCATCAAGAAGATACAATTATAAACCTATACACAACAAACATATGAACCAAAATACATGAAGCAAAAATTGACAGAAACGAAGGGAGAAAGATAAGAAATACAAGTTCTAAAATAATCTTTGGGGATTTCAATACCCCATTTTGAATACTAGAACAGAAGATCAACAAGGAAATGGAGTACTTGAACAACCAATTAGACCGAACATATACAGAATACTCCATCTAACAGTAGCAGAACCTTTTCAAGTGCCCGTGAAACATTCTCCACAATAAACCATGTTAAGTCACACAAAGTATATTTTTTGGCCAGTGTGGAATGCAACTAGAAGTCAATAACAAAAGGAAAACTGGAAAACTCACAAATATGTGGAAATTAAACATATTCTTTTTTTTTTTTAAAGATTTTATTTATTTATTTGACAGAGCGAGAGAGCACAAGCAGGAGGAGCAGTAGGAGAGGGAGAAGCAGGCTCCGCGCTGACCAGGGAGCCTGATGTGGAACTCGATCCCGGGACCCCGGGATCATGACCTGAGCCAAAGACAGATGCTTAACCATCTGAGCCACCCAGGCGCCCCGAAATTAAACATATTCTTAAAAAACAAAAAACAATGGGTCAAGGAAAAAAATCACAAGGGAAATTAGAAAATACCTTGAGATGAATGAAAATTAAAGCACAACAGACCAAAACTTAGGGATGCAGTGGAAGTAGTGCTCAGAGGGAAATTTACAGCTATAAACACCAGTAACAACAATAAAGAAAGATCTGGAATCAATAACCTAACTGGACACCTTAAGGAATGAAGAAAGGAAGAGCAAATGAAACCCAAAGCTAGCAGAAAGTAAATAACAATTACAGAGGAGATAAATGAAACAGAGTGTAGAAAAACAATAGAGATAAATCAATGAAACCAAAAACTGGTTCTTTGAAAAGATCAACGAAACTGATAAACCTTTGCCTAGGCTGACTAAAGAAAAGAAAGGAGACTCACATTACTCAAATCAGAAATGAAAGTGGAAGCATTACTCCCCATTTTACAGAAATAAACAAGATTGTAAGAGAGTACTATAAACAGTTGTGTACACCAACAAACTAGATAACTTAGAGGAGATGGACAAACTCCCAGGAACACTAAATCTACTAAAACTGAATCAAGAAAAGAAAACAGAAATAAACCTATAATGAGTAATGAGATTGAACCAGCAATCAAAAACCTCCCAACGAAAGAGTCCTGAATCAGATAGTTTTACTGATGAACTATACCCAATGTTTAAAGAATTAACACTGATCCTTCTAGAATTTTTTTTTGTTTAAGATTTTATTTATTTGACAAAGAGAGAGACAGGGAGAGCACAAGCAGGCAGAGAGGCAAACAGGGTGAGAGAGAAGCAGGCTCCCCGCTGAGCAGGGAGTCCAACGCGGGGCTCCATCCCAGGACCCTAGGATCACGATCCGAGCCGAAGGCAGACGCTTAACGATTGAGCCACCCAGCGCCCCCCCCTTTTTTTTTAAGATTTTATTTATTTATTTGACAGAGAGACACAGCGAGAGAGGGAACACAAGCAGGGAGAGGGAGAGGGAAAAGCAGGCTTCCCGCCGAGCAGGGAGCCCGATGCGGGGCTTGATCCCAACACCCTGGGATCATGACCTGAGCCAAAGGCAGACGCTTAACGACTGAGTCACCCAGGCGCCCCTAGAACTCTTCCAAAGAGGGAATACTTCGTAACTCATTCTGTAAGGCCAGCATCACCCTAATACTGAAGCCAAAGACACTATAAGAAAATTACAAAATCCCTTACGAGTTTTGAAAACACTTGCAAAATGAATTCAGAAGCATATTAAAATGATTATACACCACCACCAAGAGGGATTTATTCCAGGAATGCAAGGATGCCTAAATATACAAAAATCAATCAAGGTAATACACCACATTAATAGAATAAAGGAAAAAACACAATCATCTCAAGTGATGGAGAAAGAGCACTTGACAAAAACTTAACACACTTTCATGATAAAAACACTTTATAAACTAGGGAGAGACCACCACAAAAGCTATTTATGAAAAAGCTACAGCCAACATCACACTCAATGGTGAAAGTCTGAACATTTTCCCCCTAAAATCAGGAATAAAACATGGATGCTTGTTTTTGCCACTTCTTTTTGACAAAGTGTTGCTGCTTCTAGCCAGGACAATTAGGCAAGAAAAAGAAGTAAAAGATATCCAAATTGGAATGGAAGATATAAAACTACCTCTACTCAGAGAGGACCTGATCTCATATGTAGAAAACCCTAAAGACCACACAAACACACACACACACAGAACTAATAAATGAGTTCAGCAAAACTGCAAGATACAAAAGCAACACAAAAATATCAGTCGCATTTCTATACACAATGAATAATCCAAAAAGGGAAATTAACAAGTCCATTCAAAATAACATTGAAAAGAATAAAATACCTAGAAAGAAATTTAACCAAGGAGGCTGTTATAGACTGTATTTCCTCCAAATTCATATACTGAAGCCCCAAACCACAGTGTGACTATATTTGGGGTAAGCAAGTAATTAAGATTAAATGAGGTCATAAGGTGGAGCCCTGATGCAACAGGATTAATGTACAGTAGTCCCCCTTTATCTACACAGTATACTTTCTAAGCCCCACAGTGGGTATCTGAAACCATAGATAGTACCAAACCCTCTATATACTACGTTGTTTCCTATGCATACATACCTATGATAAAGTTTAATTTATAAATTAGGCACAGTAAGAGATTGACAAAAAAATAGAATAATTATAACAATATACTGTAATAAAAGTTATGTGAATGTGGTCTCTCTCAAAATACATTATGGTACTGTAGTCACTCTTCTTATTGTGATGATGTGATAAGGTGAATCACGTAGGCATCGTAGGGGTAGTGTTAGGCTACTATACTGACCTGAACATATGTCAGAAGGAAGATCATATGCTTTGGAAGACCATCAGTTGACTATGGGCAACTGAAACCACAGATTAGGGCAGGGAGGGCCTACTGTACTTACAAGAAGCAGCACCAAAGAACTCCCTTGCTCTCCCTCTCCATGTGAGCACAAAGTAGGTAGCCATTTGCAAGCCAGAAAAGGTCCTCACCAGAAAGTGACCTGGCCAGACCCTGATCTAGGACATCTAGCTTCTAGAAGTGTGAAAAAATTAATTTCTGTCGTTTAAGCCATCCAGTCTATGGTGTTTTGTTATGAATGTCTGAGCTAATTAATACAGAGGCATAAAACTTACACATTGAAAATGACAAAGCACTGCTGAATGAAATTAAAGACCTAAATATATGAAAAGTCATACTGGGTTCATGGACTGGAAGACTTAATATTCAGATGACAGTACCACCCAAAGTGATCTCAAGATTCAATTTCTACCAAAATCCCAAGTGTTATCTTTACAAAATAGAAAAACCCACCCTAAAATTCATATGAGATCTCAAGGAACTCTGAATACCCAAAACAATCTTATAAAAGAAGAGCAAAGGGGCACCTGACTAGCTCAGATGGTAGAGCATGTGACTCTCGATCTTGGGGTTGTGAGTTCGAGCCCCACGTTGGGGGTAGAGTTTACTTTAAAAAAAAAAAAAAGTATGGGGCGCCTGGGTGGCTCAGCTGCTAAGCATCTGACTTCGGCTCAGGTCATGATCCTGCAGTCCTGGGATTGAGCCTCATGTCAGGCTCCCTGCTCAGCCGAGAGCCTGCTTCTCCCTCTGCTGCTCCCCCTGCTTGTGCTCTCTTTCTCTCTCTCAAATAAATAAATAAAATCTTTACCCAAAGGAAAAAAAAAAGTAGACCGAAGTTGGAGGACTCCCACTTCTGACTTCAAAACTTACTACAAAGCTACAGTAACCAAAACAGTGTGGCTGGCAAAAAGACAGACACACGGACCAACAGAATAGAACTGAGAGTCCAGAAGTAAACCCCCACATATATGTTCAGCTGATTTTTGACAAAGATGCCAAGATCAAGAGCAGTCTCTCTAACAAATGGTACTGGGAAAACTGGATATCCACACGCAAAATAAGGAAGGTGGGCCTTTACCTTACACCATATATAAAAATTAACTTAAAATGGATCAAAGAAATAAATTTAAGAGCTAAAACTATAAACATTCTTAGAAGAAAACGGGGGAGGGGGGGTCTGGCTGACTCAGTGGGTAGAGCACGAGGCTCTTGCTCTCAGGGTCGTGAGTCCAAGCCCCACAATGGGTGTGGAGCTTACTTAAAAAAACAAAACAGGGGCACCTGGGTGGCTCAGTCATTAAGCGTCTGCGTTCAGCTCAGGTCATGATCCCAGGGTCCTGGGATCAAGCCCCACATCAGGCTCCCTGCTCCAGCGGGAAGCCTGCTTCTCCCTCTCCCACTCCCCCTGCTTATCTCTTTGTCAAATAAGTAAATAAAATCTTTTTTTTTTTTTTAAAGAGAAGTTTCTTTTTTTTTTAAGATTTTATTTATTTATTTGACAGAGAGAGACACAGCAAGAGA
>NW_027708735.1:0-334 GCF_054177405.1 Leptonychotes weddellii | reverse complement strand
GAACAAGCAGTCTTTTTTTTTTTTTTAAAGATTTTATTTATTTATTTGAGACAGAGAGAATGAGAGACAGAGAGCATGAGAGGGAGGAGGGTCAGAGGGAGAAGCAGACTCCCTGCCGAGCAGGGAGCCCGATGTGGGACTCGATCCCGGGACTCCAGGATCATGACCTGAGCCGAAGGCAGTCGCTCAACCAACTGAGCCACCCAGGCGCCCGGGAACAAGCAGTCTTATAAGCTTCAGCCCTTAACCTGTGTGAAATGGTGCTATCTCCCAGTAGACAGGGTTAGAATTGAGTTGAGCTGTGGAATAGCTAGCTGGTATAAGAGAATTAGTT
>NW_027708734.1:0-334 GCF_054177405.1 Leptonychotes weddellii | reverse complement strand
GCTGCCAGGGTAGTAATCTAAGATAACAGGTAGGAAGAGATGTTTGCTAAGGGTCTTTTGGGAGAAATTTTCTTCCCCTTGAAAAGTGAAATACAGGGAAGGAAAGATCTATTTTTGTTTCTAGATTTGGTCACATCTGCATGTGGCATCTGTAATTGCTACAGCTTTGCTACCAAGGGAGAATCATGACTGAACACTGCGAGGATGGCAGGGCAAAAACATGGAAAGGTCCTGGATTCTTGAGACCACTGAGCCACCTAACCAAATCTGGAGCATCCTAGGGAATTGGCCTTATGGTTTAAGCCAGTTTTAGTTGGGATTTCTGCTACTTGAG
>NW_027708733.1:0-334 GCF_054177405.1 Leptonychotes weddellii | reverse complement strand
TTTTGCCCTCATATTCTTAGCACAGCATCTAGATCTTAATTTTAGGATCTCATTTTATAATAAGGCTTTCACTTATCACATATTCTATATACTTGAAATTTTCCTGACTGCCCCCCTTCTCTACTGCATGCTTCTTTTCATGTCAGCTATCACACCAGATATGAATGTAAAACGATTTATACAGATTTTTAGAATACCATCAAGAACAGAGGAACAATGTACTTACTTGGGGTTCATCCAAAAGAAGTCAGTGGAAAAACACCAGTTGGAGCGTAAATGCGTTCTAGAGAGAAAAGGGGAAGACGGCTTAAGCAAATTACTTTTGTTAAAAGAA
>NW_027708732.1:0-334 GCF_054177405.1 Leptonychotes weddellii | reverse complement strand
TTAAAGGCAAAATTCTCCCTTTGTTTGCCAAATGGGCACAATTTTCTTCCATTTTACTCACCACAGTGGAAGCATATTATGTAAAAAGTGGAGTTGTGTCCTGTTCATCTGGGCATTTGATAGTCTACGAAAAGATGCCTCCCTGCAGTATTGCTGTGTCCCCAGGCTTTCAGCATTGAGCTGCTTGGTGACGGTCCTCGCGGGTCAGGCTGTGTGTGTGAGGGCCGCCTGGTCCATCGCATGCAGCTTATAGTTCTGGAATTAGAGGGCTCTCTTTGAATTTCCAATGTTTCCCCTCAAGTGTAAGGCACTAATGAACGCTTTTTTTTTTTTT
>NW_027708731.1:0-334 GCF_054177405.1 Leptonychotes weddellii | reverse complement strand
CCCCGGGTCCGATTCCCCGCCCTCAGCCCGCCCGCGGGGAACACTCGGGTCGCGCTAACGACCAGCAGCGGGTCCGGCGACGCGCGGGCCGAGTGCCGCGGCGCGGGCCGCGCAGCCGCGTGTGTTCCGGGCCCGAGGGGCGCCCCGGACCCCGCGATTTTCACGCACTCACCCGCCCCCGGCTCCGGGCCTTGAGTCCCCCAGAGCCGTTCATCGGTTGCCTGCGGAGTGACCTGAGGAGCGTGAACCCGTTCTGGCGTCACCTGTCTTTAACGGAGAGTGTGAAAGCCCCGGGGGTGCAGAGCGGTTGTCTGAGCTTTCGGGGAGGGGGGGG
>NW_027708730.1:0-334 GCF_054177405.1 Leptonychotes weddellii | reverse complement strand
GGCTGCAGGAGAGCCAGGGGGCTGGTGGGCGGCCCTCCGTGCCAGCCTGCTGCAGCGGGGGCCTGCGATCCTGGGTCCCTGGCACCAAAGGGAGGAGCAGGGCAGGGAGGGACCAGAGCAGACCAGTCCATCTGTCCAGCTGTGCAGCCTCGGCTCTTCGGCTGGGAAAAGGTGCTGCTTGTCGGGGCCACCCCCAGGGCCGGGACCTTGGTCCCCACGACAGACACAGTCCCGCACTCCTGGATCTGAACTGTGGCTTTGTTGCCCACATTGTTTTTGTTTGACTGGCTTTTTTAACGGAAGCATTTGAGCTTGGGTTTTGGTTTTTTTTTTT
>NW_027708729.1:0-334 GCF_054177405.1 Leptonychotes weddellii | reverse complement strand
TTTAAAAAATGTTTAAAAATATTTCATGATTTAAAATAAATAGAAAAAGTATAGCAGCTTACAGTTAAATCATGGAATAGACAACCAAGGGAGGTTGTAGAATTTCTGCTTTGGGAGATTACAGAATCTATGATGAAGAAAGAAACACTTAAGGTTACAAGTTACGGGTTCAACCACTCTCTGTGTTCCAGTCTACACTTGAGCATCTCCATTTATAGGAAACCCATGGCTTTTAAGGAAGCCCACCTGGAATTACTGCTCTGTCCCACTTCTACTTCTTGGAGGACATCGAGGTAGCTGTGGGTTCTCTCTGTTCAACATTTCATTCTGCCTT
>NW_027708728.1:0-334 GCF_054177405.1 Leptonychotes weddellii | reverse complement strand
TTTTTTTTTTTCATGTTTACTGATAACTGCTTAGTGTTCTCTTAAAACAATATCATGATTTTATTTACCCATTTTAATGTTTGTGAACATGAGGATTTTTTCTAGTTTTATCTATGTGGAAAAGTATTTTTTTTTAAAGATTTTATTTATTTATTTGAGAGAGAGAGAGAATGAGAGAGAGCACATGAGAGAGGAGAGGGTCAGAGGGAGAAGCAGACTCCCTGCCGAGCAGGAAGCCTGATGCGGGACTCGATCCAGGGACTCCAGGATCATGACCTGAGCCGAAGGCAGTTGCTTAACCAACTGAGCCACCCAGGCACCCTATGTGGAAAAG
>NW_027708727.1:0-334 GCF_054177405.1 Leptonychotes weddellii | reverse complement strand
GTACAATAAGCCACTGTTGTCCATTCTTGGCCTGAACCCTTTTGATTATTGGAAACTCACCACTTCAAAGACAGTTCTGTTTGCTGGTTCATACCATACTACAAAAAGCGAGTTGCAAAAGTGTATGATCCTAATTGTGTCATGTACAGACATGATAGATACAGATACACGCAAACACACCTATAAAGGAAACTAGAAGGCAATATCAAGACATTAATGGGGATTAGTAGATCCAAATCTACCATGCTGGCTGGTACAGTGATTAGGGGGACTTCCGTGTTTCTTATTTTGATCTGTATGTTACTTATGTAAACAGGTCTTTTACAGTCATATT
>NW_027708726.1:0-334 GCF_054177405.1 Leptonychotes weddellii | reverse complement strand
TTTTCAGGGAGGGGCCCAGCCTTGGGAGAGTCCTAAGGGGTCGGGTTACATAGGAGCAGGCTCCCTCTCACCCAGAGACACAACTCTGGCCTGGCCTATGGAAAGGATACATTGAGGAGGGGGACAAGATTACCGCTTAATTTCCTCCCAAATCTGAAATCTCTGAGCCCAACACACCAGATGAACTGCCGTCCCAGCCAGCCTGCCTGCCTCACCTCACCCCCAGCCGCCATAGCCCTTCCGGGTGGGCAGCGCAGGTGATGAGAGCCTGAAGCCACAGCCGGAGGTCAGTAAGAGGCCAGAATCCCGCGTGGGACTGGTCTTAGGGCCACCG
>NW_027708725.1:0-5954 GCF_054177405.1 Leptonychotes weddellii | reverse complement strand
AGCTATTCAGAAAAACGCGTGGCTTTGGAGGCTCAGGGCATGTCCCAACTGCACCTGCAGGTTTTCCTTTCCTGGGGCCGACGGGCACTGGCTGCGCTGCACCTGCCGCGGGCTAGCTCCCTGCCTTTCAGCCACATACCTCGTGCTGGGCGTGCAGGCCCTGGCCTGCTCCACATCCTGCTCGGCCCCGATGATTGCCCCTCCACTCCACTGACTTCTCAACACACTCTTCTCTCCGACTTTTGATTTTCTGTACTAACATGGCTATTAAAAACAGAGACAGGCACCACCGTCTTGGTCCCTCTCCCTGCCATAGGTCATGGTGGGCCCTCACTTGCCTTCATCTAATCTGCTGTTCATTAGTTCCTATCCTTATTGTGGTTTCCCAAGAAGCAAACCAACATGACATACATGGGTTTAAGCTGTGTATGTATACACCACTGGGCAATCTTGGGAGAGAAATAAAACCAATCAGGGAAACAAGAATTTGGTAGGATTAGAAGGCTCTTTTGAGGAGGGGGCTGGTTGTGCTTTTCTATCAGAACCCACACATCAGCTCTTTGTGAAACCAAATGCTATTTGCTACTCTACCTTCCTTGCAAATTTCAATAATTTGATTTGAGCTCTAAGAGGTATCTGCAGGAATGAGATTGTACAGAAAGATGAGGAGGGAGACACCAAGAAAGAACCAGCAGTGTAAAACTCATAAGTAGTGTGCATGCATGAGGGAAGGGCAGTGAATTTCTCTGCTAACTCACAGAATGGCAACACTCTGAGCTCTATTAACTACTTGTCTGACTCATTAGCGAGGATTTGACTGGATGGTTTTTAATAATATTGCTTCTGTGATTTGTTACTCAGTACCATAACAATGCAAAGATTTTGCTATTAATGATTAAGCACATGCCATAACTTTTCTGGCCAAAACAGTGATTAAAGTATTCAAAATATTCTCCAAATACAGGAGTTTAAAGTCTTGTTTCCTGCTTATTGGATTTTTTTACTTAGACGCTTGTATTTCCTTCAAACTGCATTTTGTGTAGGGCTGGGAGAACATTCTGCGCTTGTGTGACTGGCAGGTGGGGACACTCCCTGGATGCTGGTGGCCCAGAGTGGTGGATCATGAAGTGAGTTTCAGGCAAAAGGGGAAGAGGAGCCCAGGTTTTACCCATTCATTCAAGTGTCCTTTCGCCTGACAACCCCTCATGCAGGGAACTCTGTGTGTAGGGCTGGGCCACATAATAGGGGCAGTGTAGGCCGAACATGCAGGAGGAGGTGAAAATAAACAAGAAGATGTGTGTGTTTTAGGAGGAGGGATATTTTTTTGAGGGATTAAAACATGGCGTGAGTACACAGCAAGCCACAAATTACTGAGGATGAGGGCCATGCTGTTCAACACACCAAAGGATTCTGGTGATTGCGTGAAGGTATGACATACCAAGGGGATTTCTGGCATGTCTTCAGCAATCCCCACATTGTTCCTGACCTTTCCGTGTGAGTTTCCATGTATGTGGATGAAAGGCAAGTAGAGACACTGTGTCCATTTGATGTACACATTGAGGTAAAATCTCTTTCAAATACTAGACTGACTGCCAGACCTTCAAAATCATATCAGCTCCATTCCTTCCTTGTTTATAAGCTCATGATATTCTCAACTATCTAGACTGTTGTCCTTAGGCTGGCTTCAAACATTCCAATGAGGGAAAACATGTATGCTGATGATCTATCAAGGCATTTTTCCTCATGTCTTACCGAATTATTTCTGGCTGCAAAAAAGACCATTTTTCTTTCTTTCTTTCTTTCTTTCTTTCTTTCTTTCTTTCTTTCTTTTCTTTTCTTTCTTTCTTTCTTTCTTTCTTTCTTTCTTTCTTTCTCTTTCTTTCTTTCTTTCTTTCTTTTTCTTTTTCTTTCTTCTTTCTTCTTTCTTCTTTTTCTCTTTCTTTCTTTTTTTAAAATTTCTTTGGGTATGAGTAAAATTAGATTGGCATTTGGATTAAATAAACTCCCCATTTTTGTTGTTCTTTTAGGACTCAGTGCAATTAAATCAAACTTTAGTTTTCATTTCTCTAGGTCAGATTAGTGATTTCTTTAGCAATGTGTGATGTGGTTGTAAAGTCTTTGCTAGTACTGAGGCTCATGCTTGGTTAATCTCTAGGCCATCCAGAGCCGAGCTTCTCACACATGCCTACACACCACCACAGGATCTAAGGAAAGGAGGGTTCCTACTCAGCAGGGCTCATGGGGCCCAAAACTCTGTCTTCTAGCCAGCTCCCCATGAGCTGTTGTCTCTCTACAGGCAGTGGACCGCAGATGCTCTGTAGCCAAATGGGTACTCAGTATGTCCAGATTTACCTTTCAGAGAGAAGGGAGCTCCTTGAGATGAGCACATACTTGCTCCTGTGCTGAAGCATGGGCCCGATACAGGGGTGCTCCATCCTGAGGTCAAGGTGCTCACTCTGTGCCCTCCCATCCCTCTGCTCACCTCCACCACCCCGTGTCATTCCTGCTAGGACCAGGGGAAAGGGTGACCCTAAAGCAGATAGTCCGTTCCTAAGAGCTCTTTGTCATCCTACCCGCCCCCTGTTTATCAACATGGGCCATGTGCCATGAGCATGGGATGCATGGGGACACCACTGTGAGCAAGGCAGCCCCTTCCTGCTCCCTACAGAGCCTGAAATCTGGTTTGTTTATTATTCCTGGAGCCTGTGCTTAGCTATTTCCCCCTCATGTCCATCAGAAGTGGCTTTTCCTAGAGAAGGTAAAACACATCTCTGTTTTCCTATACCACACACCTGGCAATCCCCAGATAAGGCTAAGGCTCATGCTGTTCTTTTCCTTTTCTTTTTGTTTACTTTTTTCCCCCTTGCCTCCCCCCTTTCTTCTCTTTACTTTGCCTATCTCCCTCCCTCTTCTCCTTGTGTGCATCTAGCTTGGCATTACACATGGAAGGGCAGATGTCAGTGCTTCTATGTGGACTCCTACAGTGATGACTGTTGTAGTCCCGTATTGCCACTCTTTTGTTACCTGCTTCTATTTTTCAAGGTTATGGGTTTATTCTAAGTAGAAGGATTTACAGAACCCACTTGCATAACCATGTAGAGTTTGTGCGGCCTGTCTAGCTCAGGTTTTCCTTCTCCATCCTCTCAGCACTGGGCACTAGCCAGCCAGCTCACTCCCATACCCACCACCATTGTAAATGGGAGGAGTGCTGCTTTTGCAGATGGGCCTGCATCCTATGAAAGTAAACCATTCCATTCTTAGTAGAGAATTTTTGCAGGAAAGGTATTTTTGCCACATAGACTGAGGACTTTTTTTTTTTTATTATGTTAGTCACCATACAGTATATCCTTAGTTTTTGATGTAGTGTTCCATGATTCATTATTTGCATATAACACCCAGTGCTCATTGCAACATGTGTCCTCCTTAATACCCATCACTGGGCTAACCCATCCCCCCCACCCCCCTCCCCTCTGAAACCCTCAGATTGTTTCCCAGAGTCCATAGTTTCTCATGGTTCATCTCCCCCTCTGATTTCCCTCTCTTCAGTTTTCCCCTCCTTCCCCTAATGTCCTCCATGCTATTTCTTATGTTCCACATATGAGTGAAACCATATGCTAATTGACTGTCTCTGCTTGACTTATTTCACTTAGCATAATCCCCTCCAGTTCCATCCATGTCAATGCAAATGATGGGTGTTCATCCTTTCTGATGGCTGAGTAATATTCCATTGTATATATGAACCACATCTTCTTTATCCGTTTTGAAGGGCATCTTGGCTCCTTCCACAGTTTGGCTATTGTGGACTTTGCTGCTATGAACATTGGGGTGACTCTTAATCACCTCTTCATGGCTGCTGAATTGCACCTGCCTTTGCTCCTTCCAAGCATGCCCACTTAGGACATGGACACCTGGAGGAATTCCAGTCCTGCTCAGGAATTGCAGCAGGCCGGCAGCCAGTGGTACTTACTGAGTGCTGTCTGAATGTTGTAAGCAGTAATCAAGGGAGCAACTAATATTATAGCTATTCTTGAAAACATGACACTGAATAATAAGACTGGTCCCAGATTCCTGAAATGCAGCCAAAACACACCATCTTTACATAATAAGTCATCTACAGCTAATAATTGTTAAGAGCTAATATTTATTCAACATCTATTATGTGCCAGGCACCATTCTAAGAGCTCTTAATCTATTCATGTACTTAATTATGTGCCAGGCACCATTCTAAGAGCTCTTAATCTATTCATGTACTTAAACCTTCACAACACTATGTGGTGGATGTTTTGCTGACCCCCAAATGCAGTTGTGTAAAGTAAGGCACAGAGTGGTCAAGGCATCTGTCCTGGGTCATATGAGCAGACAGTGAGCACAGTGCTCAGTCCTGCCTGGGTGTAGAGCCCACCCCTAACCCTGGCTGTGGGACCTCTCCAGGTATATGCAAAGGCTGCTCGGGGTGAGGGTGGGGGTGGCAGGATGGCGGGTGGTGATGCTGTGTGTGCATGGGCTCTAAAGGAGGGCACCCCATTTCCTGCCGTGGTACTTGGTAGCTGTACCAGAAGGTATGTTTGCTCAATCCTGGGGGTGCCGCTCTGAGTGTTGGGGTTGGATAAAGCACAAGTCCCAGGGCCCCTCCAGCTCAGACAGGAGTGGGGCCTTGTTGAAGAAGGGTGCTGTGCTGCCCCTATTCCCCTGGGGCTGGGAGACAAAGGAGTTCCACCACCTCTGATTCTTCAAGCTCCAGGACCAAAGAGACTCAATTCAACTCCCCCCGCCCCCCGCATCCTGGGGTCCAGTCTTAAATTGTTCTATATTCTGATTTTGTACTTTAACTATTCACACCCCCACACCTCCCAAAGCAGGGCTCTCCCCTTTCAGCATTTGAAAGGATTTGATATTCCTGCATTCTTCCCCTGGAAGCAACAGGTCCTGACAGGGCATGTGGTTGGAGCAACCGCCTGCATGCCCCAGGTGGACCGAGGCAGGCCAAGAATGAAAGGGGGAGGTGTGGGGCGGCCAGAGTGTAGTCACCTGAGAAAGGAGGAATTCAACCCAGAGTAATCCCTCACCCTCTTCCATGGGTGCACCTCTCCCCACCCACCCAGATGCTGTCTGCCCTTCCTGAGCTCTACAGGCTAGGATGTGGGAGGAATGTGCAGAGCTTCCCTAGCACGTGGCTTCTCAGGACACCTGCCAGCGTCTCCTTGTCCTGGCGGCCTTCTCTGTCCCCCTCCAGCAGTCTCTCCACATTCCTCCTCCTCTCTTCCCTCTGGCCCTTCTCCAGATGCAGTGTGCTGGGCTGTGCCATGGCTTGCATGGTGCTTTGGGTTACTGTTTTGAGGGGACCAGATTTTTCCTTACTGTTTTCTCTAATTTTTGTTCTGGAGGCCTCTTCATATCCCAGCACTACCTTTTCTGGATCACGACATCTTTTCCCTGCTCTATGACACCCAGTCATAGAGCAATTCCTCACCCTACCATCCATTCCTCTTCACTTCTTTGGTCACAAGCATTGCTATAGCAACTACTATACACTTGAGTTAAGTTCCTAAAAATATTAAATGCTCTCATACTTAACACATTCCCTGCCCCACCTCTAATAGAACTTTCTGACCCAGGTGGGAGTTTCACCTTGACCAAGTACTGGCAGTTTACAAAAGACACATGACTCCATTTCTTTCTCCTGTTTCCAACTGTACATGACAGTTGCTTATTTCAAAACTGTCTCTGATTACAGGTCACGAGAGTGGCTGAGAGGTCCTTGAACAAGGGACACTGAGTCCCAACAGTGGGATGACACTGTGTGGGTTCCTGGGGTGTGCAGAGAGAATCCGGGTGGCATTTGGAAGTTCTGGGGCTTTCGAGCACCGAGCTCTGGAGTGCTAAGGTAGTCACTCAGCCCAAGGATGGCTGAAGGAGGAAGGAAAAAGATGCTCCGTGTGGAGGACAGGAGGATA
>NW_027708724.1:0-334 GCF_054177405.1 Leptonychotes weddellii | reverse complement strand
AGAGAGAGAGAACGAGAAGGGGGAGGGGCAGAGGGAGAGGGTGAAGCAGACTCCCTGCTGAGCAGGGAGCCTGATGTAGGACTCGATCCCAGGATCCCAGGATCATGACCTGAGCCGAAGGCAGACGCTCAACCAACTGAGCCACCCAGGTGCCCCTAAATCGTTTCTCTTGACAGTGAACTTCCTATAGTTCAAGAGCCTGTTGGTGCCTCAGACCCTGGCTGGATCTCTGCCTCCTTTCCCTCTTCTCGGAGCTGCCCTCACCCTGCCATCCACAGGCAGTCATCTGGCCCTTTTCACCCCTTCCACAAAGTGCTCACATTTTCCCATTTCT
>NW_027708723.1:0-334 GCF_054177405.1 Leptonychotes weddellii | reverse complement strand
GTTGTCTGCTGAGACTAGGATGTCTCATACTGTGTTGAACAGCAGTGGTGATAGTGGACATCCCTGCTATGTTCCTGACCTTAGGGGAAAAGCTCTCAGTTTTTCCCCATTTTGAATGATATTCACATGGCTTTCATGATACTGAGGTATGTACCCTCTATCCATACACTGTGAAGAGTTTTAATCAAGAAAGGATGCTGTACTTTGTCAAATGCTTTTTCTACATTTGTTGAGAGGATCTTATGGTTCTTGTCCTTTCTTTTATTAATGTATTGTAACACATTGATTTGTGGATGGGTTTTTTTTTTTAAGATTTTATTTATTTATTTGGCAT
>NW_027708722.1:0-334 GCF_054177405.1 Leptonychotes weddellii | reverse complement strand
TTCCTATATGGAAACCTCATCCCCCATGGGATGGTGTTGGGAGGTGGGGTGTGTACAAGGAGCTTCGGTCATGAGGGTGAAGCCCTCATCAACAGGTCTAGTGTCCTTAGAGAGAAGCCCCAGAGCACAGGAGAATGTCAGACTGTGAACCAGGAAGTAGGGTCTCACCAGACATGGAGTCTGCCAGCACTTTGGTCTTGGACATCCTGGCCTCCAGAACCGTGAGAAATAACTGCTGTTATTTAAGCTATCCATTCCATGGCATTTTGTTATGGCAGCCCGAATAGTCTAAGACAATAAATAAAAAAACACATCATGGTAAAACTGCAGAACA
>NW_027708721.1:0-334 GCF_054177405.1 Leptonychotes weddellii | reverse complement strand
GCTGCCAGGGTAGTAATCTAAGATAACAGGTAGGAAGAGATGTTTGCTAAGGGTCTTTTGGGAGAAATTTTCTTCCCCTTGAAAAGTGAAATACAGGGAAGGAAAGATCTATTTTTGTTTCTAGATTTGGTCACATCTGCATGTGGCATCTGTAATTGCTACAGCTTTGCTACCAAGGGAGAATCATGACTGAACACTGTGAGGATGGCAGGGCAAAAACATGGAAAGGTCCTGGATTCTTGAGACCACTGAGCCACCTAACCAAATCTGGAGCATCCTAGGGAATTGGCCTTATGGTTTAAGCCAGTTTTAGTTGGGATTTCTGCTACTTGAG
>NW_027708720.1:0-334 GCF_054177405.1 Leptonychotes weddellii | reverse complement strand
TACCTTGACATGAAATGGAAACTTGAGGCTAAGACTCTTGAAGTCTTTTCTAACAGAAAATCATCCACTGTGCAAACCTTCTAGGCAGAAGAACAGTCCAGTATGGCTGGTTTTCTGGCTGTCCTGTACATCCAGATTGAGGGCGGTACACTAGAAGTTAAAGTAATTATAAAGGGAACAAACATGGAGTTGATAACAAGTCTCACAATAACAGAATTTAGAGGCAACCCTTAAAACCTGAGATAGACAGTTTAAGGATAAATGCAAGCAAAGCCTTTATAGAGTTTGTTTTCTAGAGCTTTTATTCTCTAAAATGTAGCACAGACTGAGATTA
>NW_027708719.1:0-334 GCF_054177405.1 Leptonychotes weddellii | reverse complement strand
TCTCTCATTCTCGCTCTCTCAAATAAATAAATAAATCTTAAAAAAAAAAAAAAGAAGAAGATATTGCCCACCAAATTTTTTTTTTAAAGATTTTATTTATTTATTCATGAGAGACAGAGACAGAGAGAGGCAGAGGGAGAAGCAGGCTCCCAAGGAGCAGGGAGCCCGATGTGGGACTTGATCCCAGGATGCTGGGATCATGACCTGAGCCGAAGGCAGACGCTTAACCATCTGAGCCACCCACGTGCCCGCCCACCAAAATTTTAAAGAAAGAAAAGCTTATATGAAAATAAGGGTAAATACGATGAAGGGATGGAATATGACTGTAAAAATG
>NW_027708718.1:0-334 GCF_054177405.1 Leptonychotes weddellii | reverse complement strand
TAGGCCATGGCAGCAAGAAGGAAAACTTCTGAACCTCCTAGTGTCAGATAGAGAAACATCTGCATCCCACACTCAGGGGCTGAGATCTGTTTCACACCCATGACCTGGTCCATGAGCATCTTGGGCACAGTGACAGAAATGTACATCACATCCATGAGAGACAACTGGGTGATAAAAAAGTACATGGGGTTATGAAGGTCAGCATCACAGTGGATCAGAAGGATCAGGATGGTGTTTCCAGACAAGGCCATTAGGAAAACCATGAAAATGACCACACAAAGAAGAGTTGGGTGCTTGGATTGACTGAAGAGTCCCACTAGGACAAAATCTGATC
>NW_027708717.1:0-334 GCF_054177405.1 Leptonychotes weddellii | reverse complement strand
TCCATCCATCCATCCTTTCATCCACCATCCATCCTTCCATCCATCCATCCATCTTTCATCTGTCCATCTACCCATCCTTCCATCATTCATCCATCCATCCATCTATCCATCCATTCATCCATCTATCCATCCATCCATCCATCATCCATCCATCCATCCTTCCATCCATCCATCCTTCTACCCATCTTCCATCCATCTATCCTTCCATTTGTTGATCCATCATTCCCTTCATCCATCCATCCATCCTGCCATCTGTCCATCCATCCATCCTTCCATCCATCCATCCATCTTTCATCTGTCCATCTATCCATCCTTCCATCATTCATCCATCTGT
>NW_027708716.1:0-334 GCF_054177405.1 Leptonychotes weddellii | reverse complement strand
TTTTTTTTTTTCAAGGGCAATTATTGTCTGAAAAAAATCACTGCTTATTAAATTCGTTTAAAACATTATTATAAGATTTTTAATATGCTGTTTTAAAGGAAGCTTTAGAAACTTGGTAAATGGAATAAAGACAACAAACAAATTACGGCTTTTCAGTAGTAGTATACTTTTAAGCTGTATAGCAAACTGCAGCCTTACTGATTGTTTTGGGGTTTGATAATTGTGTAAAAACAACATAAAAAATTTCATCATTTATCATTCTCCATTCTTAGAGTCTAAAAGCTGCCCTTATATAATGTAAAAAATGATGCTTATGGATAAATTTTGTTATGGT
>NW_027708715.1:0-334 GCF_054177405.1 Leptonychotes weddellii | reverse complement strand
TGCCTTTTACAACCAGCACCCTCACTGTACAGATTACAGCTCTTTAAACACACTGCATTCTTATTCACATTTAAAATAGGTTCCCTACCTTTCTGGTCCACTTGAAGAAGTTAAATATAGTCATATTTTAAGACGTGGTTCAAGATTAACCTCCTCTATGAATACTTTTCCTACCATAGTAACCCCTCCACACAATCTATGACTGGTTCTTTTACACCCCCATTTTCTTTCTATATACAGTTGACCTGTGAAAAACACGGGTTTGAACTGTGGGGGTCCACTTATATATGGGTTTTTCCTCAATAAATACAGTACATGACTGTAAATGTATTTT
>NW_027708714.1:0-5954 GCF_054177405.1 Leptonychotes weddellii | reverse complement strand
GCCTGGTGGTGGGTATTGAGGAGGGCACATTCTGCATGGAGCACAGGGTGTTATGCACAAACAATGAATCATGGAACACTACATCTAAAACTAATGATGTAATGTATGGGGATTAACATAAGAATAAAAAAAAGAAAAAAAAGGTGAGGTCTTCTGTAAATAAGAGACTGATGGAGAGAGATGAGAGGGTGATGAGCACTGGGTGTTATTTGCAACTAATGAATTGTTGAACACTACATCAAAAACTAATGTACTATATGCTGGCTAATTGAACATAATAATAAAAAATAATAAATAAAAAAGTAAAATAAAATAAAATAATAGTCACACACACCCACACACAAAGGAGAGGGACTCCATCTCAACTCCACCAAAGGGAAAAAGAAGAGGATCTTACGATGGTAGGGTCAAGGAGGAGCTAGGGCTTGGCCTTGGAGGTGGAGGATGGGACATGGGGAAGAGCTCCTCCCTAAACCCAGCTGGGCCCTGGGTCTCTGCTTGAGGAAACATTTGCTCAGTAGAGTAGAACTAGGGCTGGGCAGGGGTGGGGTGGGGGGGGGTGGTGGCGGTCGGAAACACAGAACAAGGCTTTAAGAGATGGTCTACTGTCATGCAAATCCCATCTTAGAAATCTGGAAGAAGCCATCAGGCAGAAGAAGGCCACTTATTTGCATCTCCTAGAGTCCCTATAATTTGCAGGATAAAGCCCTGGAATGGAAAGAGTGGCAAAAAGAATCATGGAAGGAGATCTGCAGAGGGCTCTCCTTGAGTATTCAGCAGAGTACTAGTCAGCATGTGAGGGGGCTGCCCATGGAGGAGAGAGGACCATCTAAAAGATTAAAGTTAAGAGTACCTGATCTTACAGAGGACTGGGAACTGTGCTTCGGCCCACTAGCCAGAATCGAAAAGCTTTAATTTATAGGCATTGTATAGAAGACTCAGAGGAGTCTTTCCTCAGCAGTGGGGAGTAATTAGCCCTAGACCAAACACCTCTCTGGTCCCAACTAACAAATCCTAAAAGCAAGACCTGAAAGGACCCATCTGATTCCAAGTAACTTAACCAATTCCCAGAAATAAGCTCAATAATAATTATAGAAACACACACACACACACACACACCCCATCATCAAACAAGGTAAAATTCACAACATCTAGTATCGAAGGAAAGACTACCAAATATGCAGAGAGGAAGATACAGTCCATGATGAGGAGAAAAATCAATTGAAATTGACATAGAAGTGATACAGATGTTAGAATTAGCACACAAGGACATTGCAACAGCTATAAATGTACTGCAGATGTTCAAGAAGTTGAGTAGAGACATAGAAGATTTAAAAAAAAAAAGACCCAAATTGAATTTCTAAGGATGAAAACTACAGTGTCTGAAATAAACATTATATTTGATAGGATTAATGGCAGATTAGAATTATAGAAGAAAAGACTGGTGAATTTAAAGACATAGCAATAGAAACTACCCAAAATGAAACAAAGAATAAAGAATTTTATAATGGATAGAGCATCAGTGATCTGTGGGACCTCTTTAAGAGGTCTAACATAAGAATTGGAATCCCCAGAGGAAGGCAGAGCAGAAAAGAAAATTGGAGAATAACTGTTGAAAAATTTCCAGATTTGCTGAGGACTGTAAGCGCATGGATCTAAGAAGCTTCATGAATTCCTAAGCACAATAAACATAAAGGAAACTATAGTAACGTACATCACAACTAGATTGCTCAAAACATGATACAGAGAAAAGTCTTAAACAGAGCCAGGGAGAAAAGACACGTTATGTAGAGAGGAAGGAGGATAAGGATTATGGAAATTTTCCTGTTCAAAGCAAAACAAGTGAGAAGACAGTGAAGCAACATCTTCAAAATGCTGAACGCAAAAACCCTCACAACCTAGAATTTCATACACAGCAAAAATGTCTTTCAAAAACAAAGATGACATAGACTTTTTCAGACAAAATGAAGCTGAAAATATTTATCACCAGTAGACATATGCCACAAAAAAAAAAAAAAAAGGAAAAGAAAGAAAGAAGGAAAGAAAGTTAAAGTCTTTCTAACAGAAGAGAAATGGTACCAGATGGAAATGTCGAGCTATGCACAGGAATGAGAAGCACTAAGAATAGTAATAACATCACCTATTATATGTCAAGTATACCTCAATAAAGTGTTAAGAAATAAAATATATGTAGGTAAATAAAATTTGCATAAGGAAATATTTATTGAATTTCTGCTATATGTTCGACATTTCCTTTTTTTTTTTTAAAGATTTTATTTATTAATTTGACAGAGAGATAGAGAGAGCGAGAGCAGGAACACAAGCAGGGGGAGTGGGAGAGGGAGAAGCAGGCTTCCCGCAGAGCAGGGAGCCCGATGTGGGACTCGATCCCAGGACCCTGGGATCATGACCTGAGCCGAAGGCAGACGCTTAATGACTGAGCCACCCAGGCGCCTGACATTTCCTTTTTCTAAATAAAGATTTTTTTAATTATTTGCCAGAGAGAGAGAGAGAGCACAAGCACAAGCAGGGAAAGCTGCAGGCAGAGGGAGAAGCAGGCTCCCCACTGAGCAAGGAGCCTGATGGGGGACTCGATCCCAGCACCCTGGGATCATGACCTGAGCCGAAGGCAGATGCTTAACTGACTGAGCCACCCAGGTGTCCCTGTTTGACATTTTCTATGCTGAGAAAAACAACACTGATTGGATCCATTCTTGTCCCAGAATGGCTTGCCAACTACAATGGGATGAGAGAGACCACAGCAAAAAGCTCCAATAATTAAAAAACAAAACAAAAAATAGGTTCCTCTTTATCTCTCAACTTAAATGCCAAAGCAAAATGAAGGATTTGGCTCTACTATTCCTTGTATTTGATAGAGACTCAGATGCACTTTCTTCCTCTTCCTTAATATTTCCTATTATTATTGAAGATAACCTTCCTTTTCTCTTTGTCCTTCACAGTCCTTTACTTTGGTAAAAATCCTCATTCATTATTTTCCCCTAATGTGAGTGAGATTAAAAGCCATGAACTATGTCCTTCTCAAGTCTGATATCAGATCTCCATTAGTCTCTTAATACCAACTGCAATTAGACCAGAGTCTACGTTGCTTTCTTGAAAGTGAACTTTCTAAATAGGTTTCCTCCTGGGAATCTTATCAACACAAGATTTCTCACTTCATCTCCATGTGCGACCTTTTTTAAGACAACTTAATATATGAAAATCAAAATTTAAAGAACGTGCAAATTGAGGGCTGATTGTCTATGTTAGAAAAGATTTTCATGAAGAATTCCTTCAACATAAAAAAAATTATTTGACAGAGGCTGAGGTGAGGGGATCGAAAGGAAAGGCTGCAAGACTGCAAGCTGGAGGCTGAGGAAGCTGTTAATTAGAGGGTGGAGGAGGATGAAACATTTCTGAAATTATAATGTCAGTCAATGAGAAAATATGAATATATTAGTATACAACCTCTGGGGAAACAAACATAGAAGGAATGAAGGAATGAAAGTAAACTTGGCACTTCGTTAATATACTAGTAAACCATTTGTAAAGTGATTTTCCAAAAAGAAAATTGGTTTCAGTAGAAGGCTTTTGTTTAAAAAGGTGGTGAGGGTGGTAGGGAAGATGATATAGTAGTCATGAGCTTTGGGATTGGTTGTCAGACTTCCTGGCTTTGAATCCTGGCTCACTCATGTAACTTGTGTGTGATCCCAGGTGAATCACTTAACCATGGAGCCTCCACCTCCTCATCTGTAAAAGGGAGACAGTAATAGTTATCTCCTCCTTTGTGAGACTGGGAAAACTGAAATGAATCATGCAATATGCAACAAATGGATAAAGCACAAGATTACTTTAAATTGACAGCATAGGGGGACCTGGGTGGCTCAGTTGGTTAAGCGACTGCCTTCGGCTCAGGTCATGATCCTGGAGTCCCGGGATCGAGTCCCACATCGGGCTCCCTGCTCAGCGGGGGGTTGGCTTCTCCCTCTGACCCTCTTCCCTCTCGTGCTGTCTCTCATTCTCTCTCTCTCAAATAAATAAATAAAATCTTTAAAAATAAAAAATAAATAAATAAATAAATAAATAGACAACATAGGGAATGGGAGCATAATGAGAAACGCTACTAAAGAGAGATGCTTTCATTTAGCACAGAACCTTGCACAAAGTATTTAATATATGACAATTATTATTATTATTATTATTATTGTCCAGAAACTTCCTCCTGTTATTCTGCCTTCACCATGGAGAGTGTAAATTTTACAATTTAGGAGAACAAGCACAATAAAAATAATGACAGTTGAAAACAATCGTTCCCTCCCCCCCTTCCCTAGATCACCTGAATGAATATGCATTCCTCAAGTCTAAACTGACTTGGTGTCAAACCCCTCATTAAAATCACCTGTCTCCCAACTGCAGTCTTCCATTTGTATGGAATCCATCTGAAATTGGGCAAAGAAAACTTAATCCTTTTCAAGGATGATTGATTTCTTTCCATTTTGAAGTCATAATTAAGCATATTGAGTTCCCTGCTTCTTTGATCTTTATCATTATAATGAACTCCTTGCCAAATTTTAACAGGCCATCTACAAACTAATTTTATATTGTTTTTCATCACTGGTAAATCTGATAGACAGAGGTTGGGTATGTATAAGTGAAAGTCCCTAGGAACCTGTCAGGTTCTTGCCAGGGAAGAACCATCAGGTGTCAGGAAAAAAGTCACCTGCCTTAGTGCAGCATCCTATTTATAATGGCAGCCTATTTAATGTTTTGAGAGTGAAGAATACAGGATTGCTTTAAATTCACACATCCTGAAAGGGAGCATATTGAGAAACTTCACTAAAGAGAGATGATTTCTACCTTGCCCCAAAGGCTTACTCCTCAGGGCTGCAGCAAGCTAGCACCTGAACTTAAATCGACATTTCAAATCAAGGAGCCTGACATTCAATTATGAGATGAATAAGACAGCAGTCTTTGCCTCCAAGGATTTACAAAGGATATAGAAGCTACAAATGTTACTCTTATAAGGTACTATAAAAGAAAATGTGCTTTGAAAATCCAAAGGCTCTCAAGATAATGGTGAAGAATATGAAAAGTTGTCTGGGATGAAGAAGTGGCATCTGAACTGGGCCTTGAATGTTGTGTTAGACACTGGCAGGTGGAACTGCAGAAACTGGGGTGAATAGGGCATTCCGTTTGCAGTGGCTGTTTTGGGAAGATGCTAAATGACCAATCATCTCTGTTTGCCCAGAACTGAGGGGCTTCCCAGGACAGAGGTCTTTCCATGTTGGAACTGGGAAATACCATGGCAAACCGGGAGGAGTTGTCATCCTAGGATATGCAAGAAGGGCTGGATCTGGTTCTGAGAGTATCTAACAGCTCAGTTTGACAAGTGCAGTTTCTGAGAGCTGATGTGTAAGTCAGTAACCTGTATCTCAAACACCTAGGATGCTTGTTAAAAATAAAGATGCCTTGGGGGCACCTGGATGGCTCAGTTGGTTAAGCATCCCACTCTTTGATTTCAGCTCAGGTCATGATCTCAGGGTCTTGAGATGGAGTCCCGTGTTGGGTGTGGAGTCTAAGGAAGGAGGGAAGGAAGGAAGGAAGGAAGAAAGGGAGGAAGGAAGGAAAGAAGGAAGGAAGGAAGGAAGGAAAGAAGGGAGGAAGGGAAGGAGGGAGGGAGGGAGGAAGGGAGGGTGATGCCTCAACCCTACCCCTGATTTACTAAATCAGAATTTTCTGGTGGTAGAGTCTAGCTGTATGTGTTTTAAACAAGTTCTTCAGGGGATAATTAATCATAATATGATTTGAAAACTAGCAGAGAACATAGGGTTTGTGTAAGGAAAAATTCTAAAACACATCTCATGTACTCACTACATGTGAGTACAATATTCAATAAGCTTTCACTTGTTTATAGTATAAAGAATATTCTTTTTTCTATCATAATACATACTAGTTAT
>NW_027708713.1:0-334 GCF_054177405.1 Leptonychotes weddellii | reverse complement strand
TACCAGGGGGTGGGAAGGTGCAGGGAGTCAAAGGGAATGGCAAGAGGCAGGGCAGAGCCCCACCCAGCCCTGGGGGAATCTGGGCAGGATCGGGGGAGGCCTGCGGGGACGGCAGGGCTACTCACAGATGTGCTTGGTCCAGCAGTAGGTCTCAGAGTCAGTGCAGTTCCGCACATGCTGGCAATCGTGGTTGCTCGCCCGGGCCTTGCAGGAGAAGCACTGCAGGGCGGTGCCTGGGGGGTGGGGGTGCTCAGAGTGGGGAAGCAGCCTCCTTTTCTCATCTGTCACAGCTTCCAGGTTGCTGGGAGTGTGCAAGAGCACAAGAGCCCACTGC
>NW_027708712.1:0-334 GCF_054177405.1 Leptonychotes weddellii | reverse complement strand
TGGAATTCTTGCTTACATATGCAGTTCTTATTCCATAAACAGCTAATTCTTAAATACACATGGAAAAGGGGTACAACCTATAGATAGATGAACTTCTCAGATAATACCAATACTATATTTTAATAAATATTTTTGTTTGTTTTAACCTTTTCCCCATTAAGGAACGTGACAAGGAACAAGGATGGTTGAGTTTCATCTTCCTTGGTTTGGTTGCCAGCTGGCAGAATGAAGAAAAAGGAACAGAAGCAAGAATCTAAGTGATTCATGAAGTGACTTATCAGCACAGTATAACTAAGAATTGGTAGTATTAGTATTAAGGTATTCTCATAACTCG
>NW_027708711.1:0-334 GCF_054177405.1 Leptonychotes weddellii | reverse complement strand
GGGAAGTGCAGATTTCTGCTAAAATTAAAAGGGGGGTTGGAGGATGACCAAAGCCTTTTTTGGCTAATTCATCTTCACTCTGAAAATGTTTCCAACAGCAGTGTTGAGGAGGCTCATCTCCTCCCCTGGCCAGGGGCCTCTCCCATCTTCCAGAAGAAAATTCGGTCTGAGACACAAATGGAAGGCAGGTTCTTCCTCTAACTTCGAGCCTGTCTTGGATCTCAGGGTAGCTGGCTTCAGGAGAGGCGACAGGTGAGAGCAGGTGCTCCTGAGTGAGGCTCAGAAACAGATACACTGTGTGGTGTTAGGACCAGTTTTGTTTACAGCGGAGGTT
>NW_027708710.1:0-334 GCF_054177405.1 Leptonychotes weddellii | reverse complement strand
TATAGAAGAAAAGTGGAGATAGCATACATTTCAAAATGGCAGTATAAAACACAAATCAGAATAATTAGTGAATTTTAGCAAATGAAGGCCCAGGACCTTATTATAGCTGTATTGTCTAAAACTTTTAACTGATGATGTCAGTTATTACTCCAAATGGAAAGATTCCAGTAGTGACTTATGAGCCACCCGAAGCAGTGAATATTTCACCATTTTTGTATTGTTTTTTAACTAGTAAAAATTAATGTTTCCACTTTCTCTGTGTGGGCAAATCCAAAACACTCAGACCAAAGCTTTTCCCCTAATGCTCAATTCCATGCATACCCGAGAATGGTTC
>NW_027708709.1:0-334 GCF_054177405.1 Leptonychotes weddellii | reverse complement strand
GTATTGAGGAGGGCACATTCTGCATGGAGCACTGGGTGTTATGCACAAACAATGAATCATGGAACACTACATCTAAAACTAATGATGTAATGTATGGGGATTAACATAAAAAAACAAAACAAAAACAAAAAACGCACCCTCCACTTATGACTCACTGAAAGCTCAGGTGATGGGTAGCATTTTTTAGCAGTGAGTTATTCTTTGATTAAGGTATGTGCATAGTTTTTGTAGACACAATGCTATCGCACACTTAAATAGACTACAGGGTAGTGTAGTGTGGTGTAGGGGGACATATTCAAGCCACAATGGGAGGTACGCAGTTTACAGAGAAAAG
>NW_027708708.1:0-334 GCF_054177405.1 Leptonychotes weddellii | reverse complement strand
TCTGTACTGATTGAGTCAGAGCTGTAGGGTTTGTACCAAACCAAAAGGGTGACAGCCGTCCCTCTACATAAGAGTACCTTTGTCTTGAAATGGCCAGAGGACTCTTCCTTCATAACTTCATCAGAACTTGTCTTTCTGTATAAACCACGAAACCAGAACACACTGGGGACAGAGAGTGATGACATGGCCTTTTATCCACGAACACCATGTAACTAAGCTTAGGTTGGAAGGACAGAGAGAGGAAGAAATCCCTGGAGCCATGCTTGCTAGAAAGTGAAGTTGTGTTGTTGGTGGTATGGTGGTGGTGGTGGAGGTGATAATGGTGGTGGAGGTG
>NW_027708707.1:0-334 GCF_054177405.1 Leptonychotes weddellii | reverse complement strand
TCTCCAGCCTGGACTCTTAAATCTCTAAATGGTGCCGTCTCCCTAAGACAGGACGGGGACAGAGGCACCATGGACAGCAATGATGGGAGAGAAAGGAAAGGATCATTTGAAGAATATTGAGAATGGGAAGCTAAAAAAAGGAGTGGGAAGGCCAAGGGAAGAAGGAGTTTTCAGAAAAGGGAGGGGTCAGGGGCGCCTGGGTGGTGCAGTCAGTTGAGCAGCCAAGATCTCAGGGTCATGAGATCAAGCCCAGGGTGGGGCTCCGAGCTCAGTGTGGCATCTGCTTGAGTTTCTCTGTCTCCCTCTGCCCCTCCGTCCATGCTTGCTCGCGCTC
>NW_027708706.1:0-334 GCF_054177405.1 Leptonychotes weddellii | reverse complement strand
TTTTTTTTTCTCTTTGTGCCACATCATTATCACTTCGAACAAGACATATGGCACATAATAGGTGCTCAGTAAAAAACAACAACATATAGAAGATACATGTATGTATATGTATGTACGTATGTTTGAGTAAATAAAGGGATAGACAGACGATGGATGGAATTTTTATTTATTTATTTATTTATTTATTTATTGGAACTTTTATTTTTAATGTAACTAAAATTTATGAATTTAAATGTGAAGACTTTTAAACTAAATTTTAACAAATACAATGAAAAATATTTTTAAATATGTTGCACGTCATTGCCTCTTTCTTAAAATGTATGTGCCAAATATA
>NW_027708705.1:0-334 GCF_054177405.1 Leptonychotes weddellii | reverse complement strand
CCAGGGTTCTTAAGGAGGAGTAGAAACCCATGCAAGAGAGTGTTGCTGGAGCTCTTCGTGCCGGCGAAAAACAGCAAGAGAACTGCGTAGACAAGGTTATTATTGTGGAACTCACTCTCAGGATCAGAGCTCTCCTGGGGATAGCGATAGACAATCCTTAACATCTCTCCTTGCAAAGATTCTCCCCTTCTGGGTCTTTCTCCCTGCCCACCTCCATGTTACTCTGTGCCAGTTTTTTCTTTCTTTCTTTCTTTCTCTTTCTTTTTCTTCCTTCCTTCCTTTCTTTCTTTCTTTCTTTCTTTCTTTCTTTCTTTCTTTCTTTCTTTCTTTCTTT
>NW_027708704.1:0-334 GCF_054177405.1 Leptonychotes weddellii | reverse complement strand
CAACTATTTCTATTTATTTATTAAGTGAAATGTCTATTTTTCTTTTTTTTACCTTATTTCAAAGGCTTCCTTGCATCTTCCTTGACTTTGTAACTTTTGCTTATATGGACCAGGTTTAATTTTTTTTCTTCAACTGATTTAAAATTCATAGAATGAAAAGTCTTATGTATAAATTGTTCTCTTTAAATTAAAAAAAAAATCACACTCGGAACTATATATCTTGTTATCAATATGAACCGACCTATTTCCTTCCTAATTTTTGTATTCAAAAACAGGAATTTAGGGGCGCCTGGGTGGCTCAGTTGGTTAAGCGACTGCCTTCGGCTCAGGTCAT
>NW_027708703.1:0-5955 GCF_054177405.1 Leptonychotes weddellii | reverse complement strand
TAGTCTCTCATGGTTCATCTCTCCCTCCAATTCCCCCCGCCCATTTTTCCCTTCCTTCTCCTAATGTCCTCCATGTTATTCCTTATGTTCCACAAATAAGTGAAACCATATGATAATTGACTTTCTCTGCTTGACTTATTTCACTTAGCATAATCTCCTCCAGTCCCATCCATGTTGATGTAAAAGTTGGGTATTCATCTTTTCTGATAGCTGAGTAATATTCCATTGTATATATGGACCACATCTTCTTTCTAACTGAGATAGAAGGTGACCTTTGTCTCTAAATTAACAGTGCAATGTTACAGCCTGAATTCATCATAAAACAACTGCACCCCTCCCCATAATTCCAAATTCAAGGCTAACTTCCCATATCAAAGCTAGCACAGACTCAGGAGGATGAAAACTTTACTGCAGTGTAGCCAGAGGTTAAAACCAAAGGGCCACATTGGCACTGTGGGGAATCAACAAAGCATATCCTTATGGTTGATAACTTTACAACATAATTGGATTGAGAAATGTATACATATAAAAATAATAAGAGAGTAACGGTAAGATTTAATATGAGTATGTATGAAACAGAGTGGCAATCTCTGTGCATAAATGCTAGACCAAATACAATAGTACCAAAATAATTCAATTTAAGGAAACGATCTGTGCCACAGGCATAGCATTAGAAGGTATTAGGAAAAGTGAAACTTTAGAAATAATAAACTCGATATAAAATAATAGTATGGAATGTAGGTACTCGTAGTACCTGTGTTAAGAATATAATAAAGATTGGGTGCCTGGGTGGCTCAGTCGTTAAGCGTTTGCCTTCAGCTCAGGTCATGATCCCAGGGTCCTGGGATCGAGTCCCACATCGGGCTCCCTGCTCGGCAGGAAGCCTGCTTCTCCCTCTCCCACTCCCCCTGCTTGTGTTCCTGCTCTCGCTATCTCTCTCTCTGTCAAAAAAAAAAAAAAAAAAAGAATATAATAAAGATTATATGACTTAAACACAACATTTGAAAAAATACATACATATTTGCATATATATGTATATAAATTCGAATGTTTCCATGACCTAATCTAATACCCAGAGAGTCAATCATAGGAAAACAAACTGTAATACAAGGAAATATGACATTTATTTGAAGTAGAATATGTCTTTGTAGAGAGAAGGCAGTGTAAAAGAAAATTCAGTCTGCATTTAAGCATGTCTCTCAATATTTACTCTGCCTTTAATATTTTATTAAACCTAGAAGCAAACACAAAGACAAAGAAAAACTACAGAAGAATATAACTATCTCCTGTGGTTTGGAATATCATGAGGAAATAAACTTATCTCTAAATAAACAGAGATGATGCGCAGAGAAATCACATGTGTCAAATTTTTATCCTACATTGAAAATCATAGTGAACTGAGAGAATTACAGAGGTCCAGCCCCAGAAGATCTTTTCCTTGGATGTCTATGTCTCTAGTTCCTTGGGTGTCCTTTTCTAAAAGGTTTTAAGGGTTGCTATTTATTTTAGAATAGTGTGTATCATCATAAACAAAAGTATGGAAAACTATAATTCCTATACATTTATATAAAGGATACTTCCAAAAGATCTAACAGAAGTTGTATTTCATATAATTCCTGTCATTGTGGCATAAACTATATTTTTTCTCTAAGTTTTCTACTTATCCTTGCTTACAAATAGGATTCATTTATTTTAAATTAACTGTTAGACATTTAATGGTTCTAATGTGATATGATAGATTCAGTATTCTTTTTAAAGTTCTAATATTGGAAGAATCTATTTTATCATTTTCTATATATAAAATTCAAAGTAGGAGACCAGGAAACACGGGAGAAGAATGCTCATGGGAAAGACTTTTTAAAAAAAGATTTACATTAGTTGTGAAAATTTATATTGATTTTTTTAAAGGTCAGTGTTTTCATATTGTATGTCATCATGTAATATTTTCTAGAGTCTTTCAATATACAGCTTTAAATCATTCTCAGGCTCAAGGGAGGATTGCAGTGATGTTCTCTTAGTGATTTCGCTGCCCAGTACTGTCTGTCTGGCTTCACTGGCCTTTCCCATCCTACAACTGCTTCCTAGACAGGGGCGGGAGCCTAGTTGGCTTCCCAATGGCCTAAGATATTTAACACATTCACCTCTACTATTTCTAGCTGTCATTGCTTCTCATACTTAGAGTTTCTCTACCTCCAGAATTCTCTAAGGGATGAAATTCTCTGAAATTCTCTTTTCTCCTACTTCCTACTGAAACAAGCTCATAGACCACCCCTCACCCACACACACACCATTTTGTTAAGGAAAACTGGCTTTTACTCAAAGGGATATAACAGGGGTGGATGTCAAACACTGGAGAAGCTGCATTTTTTCCCTCAGAAAACCTTAAGGAAAGCTCACAGTTAATGTATCTAGTTCATACTTATATGTAAATTGGATTATTGTATTTTCAATAGCCCCTTTTTTTGATTTTCTACATATCACACATCCTCACTCTTTATTCACACACAATTCCAAAGCTTCCAGTAACTCCTGTTGCCAATGAAACACTGAACTGGTAATCTCTTTCCACTTAAAATCCTCTGGTCCCTTTGAACAATTCCAAAACTATATGACGGGAACAACTTTGAGGTTCTGCTATTCCCTTGATTCACTCACTGGAGGAGTCAGTGAGCAAACAGGATGGGATGGAAGCCTGACTGGGCCCACAACAGTGCCCTCTTAGGTTTGAAAATTTGCCATTCATGCCTGGTAAAATCCCAAATAAAAGTCAGCTGATAAATTTTCCAAGTCAGAAAATTCTTAATGCTGTACAACAGAGAACCTTAAGGTTATTTCTTTTAATATCAACCTTTCCAAATGAGCTGGGTTTTGATGACTGATTTTCAGAAGTTAGTAACTATTTGATTATTAGCATTCTTTAAGCCTACATTGGGCACTATTTCCAAGAACTGCCATCTCCAAAATACTCTATCAGCCTGATAAATCAGGATGGCTGTATTTGAAAAAAATGTCCTAGGAATTTGGATAGTTTAGTAATAGGTAGAAGGAACTGGATTGAAGCTCTTTTCCATATACCCTAATCTTTATAACTTATTTTTTTTTTCTTTTGGCCCTGAGGGAATGAACCAAAACTGACCACCCTGAGGTGTCTCCACTCTACCTAGTAGAGTAACCAACCATCCTGGTTTTGTCTAGAAGTGAGTGGGTCCCCTGAATGTGTGACTTTGGGGGCTAAAAGTGGGAGGTTCTCAGGTAAACCAGGATAAGTTGGTCACCATTAGAGTAAAATAAACAATGACCAAAACTCCAGGTAACAAAGATGTGGGGATGGAGCAAATGGTGAAAAAGGAAAAGGAAAGAGAGTAAGAAGGTATGAGTATGTATCACTCTAAATGACCATAAGTATCAGGAGTGAACAACTATTAGTTCTGAACTATAGTCCCACTTGACTAGGGAATACTGTTAAAGCCTCTTTTGGGGTCCACTCTACCAAGGAAAGCAACAGTTTCCATGAACCTAAAGACCTTTGAGTAGAAATTCCCAGAAGAGAAGTCACTGCCCCAGGCTGATTTACTGGCAAAGAAGTAAATTCCCAGATCAAGTGGGAATGACAGGATGTACCTGAGTCTCCCATAGGGAGGAACACCTTTGTCAGAAGGTGCTCAGATTAGGAAAACATGAAAAAGATTTCTGTATTGATGAAGTATCAAGTCAACTACTACAGATACAACCTATTCAGAGAAATGATAAAATATTTAAGAATTTGAAAAGTAAGTAGTGTGAGGGAATTATCTTGTCAACATGAAGCATCTTAATACTTATGTAGATGAATTTAAAAAATACTGCCCCATCATGTCAGATTTTATAATAAGATTTCCACTACCAAAATTACAGAATGGGTTTCCTTCTGCCCAGAGCATCTGAGCAGTATGAGAATAGATATCATGTTATTTCTGATTTGGAAAATGAATCAGTTTTGAAAATCTACCATCACAGTCTGACTTCTGTACTCATGGTTACCTTTTTCTATGGAGAAATCAGCTTGAGTTAGTATTATTTCCTCCCAGGATGAATGATTTAAATTTAAGCATAAAAAAAATTCAACCAACTCAATGTGTTCCATTAGTGTTCTGGTTTGGTTGAGCCTTCTTTCTTTCTCCCCTCTGTTCCCACTCCTAATAGAAGAGAGTGGTTTATTTTGACCAAGATATACATAGCCTGGTTCATACAGACACCAATACTGTGCTAAATCAGGGAGAAGAGTGATGGGAAATGTAGATGGACCTCTTATGCCAGACTGCATGATAAGTAACTCTTATGCATGGGGTTTCTATAGGACTACCGAGTGAACATTTTTCTGAGACAACAGTGGAATGATTCACGGCTGGCATATAGCGAGTACCCTGATGATTCCCTGGACTTGGACCCATCCATGCTGGACTCCATTTGGAAACCAGATTTATTCTTTGCCAATGAGAAGGGTGCCAACTTCCATGATGTCACCACCGACAACAAATTGCTTCGAATTTCAAAAAATGGCAAAGTACTCTACAGTATCAGGTAAGCTTCTGTTGGCTGTACCTGTTTACTTCTCCATTTTTCTCCTGGCCTGGTGCTGCCTGATTCTGAGGGTAAGATGTATATAAATATTTGACTTTTGTGGTCTCTTGATTGTCATTTGAATCTTAAAATTGGTGAGAATGCCAGAGGTTCCCACGGTCTCAGAAGTGTGATTCTCCACAAAAAAATATATTTGGAAAAAAAATATATATGTATTTGGTAAGATGGGGGGTGGATATCATGTAAATACCTACATACATGTATTTTTGATTGCTTCAATAAAAGAAGTACAGGCCTTTAGTTCAATTAATCATTGAGCATAATGTAAAATTCTCCATTTCAAATAATTTTGCCATTCTATAACATGTAACCACACAAACAAAAACATTGAATGGCTCAGCATGGTCACTGACAATATACTTTGGGCTGGGGGAGTGAAGAACTGGTTCTAATCTCAGATCTGCTTCTAACAAAACATGTAACCTTGATCTCTTAACTTTTCCTGGGCTTGAGCTTGGGAGTGACAAATCTTGAGATCCATTTTTGCTTTTACATTCAAATGTGATCTTCTCCAGAATCTTTATCACCCCGACCTCAAAATCATATCTTTCTTTACTGAACTCTAGTTCCTCTGTGACTCTATAAGGCTCTTATTTCTTCCTACCTCATATTTTGGCTATTTCTGTATGAATTTAGCATAAGAACATGGATCTTTGGAATCACACAATCTAGAATCAAATCCAAACTTTGCCACTAAGTTACATCACCTATAACCCTCAGTTACCTAATTGTAAAATGGGAAACACTATATTTATCTCTAAGTATTCTTGTGAGAATGAATGATATAGAGATCAGCAAATATTTTCTGTAAAGGTCCAGACAGTAGGTACTTCAGCTGTGTAGGCCAGACTGTCTCAACTCTGTCACAACTACTCAACTCTACCATTGTAGCACAAAAGCAGCCATAGACAGTACTCAAACAACTGAGTGTTCTGTGCTTCAGTAAAATGTTATTTATAAAAACAGAGAGTGAATTAGATTTGGCTCTTTGGCCATAATTTGCCAATTTCTGATACAGCGTATATAAAAATACTTGCCACAGTACCCGACACAACATATGTGCTCAATAAATGAGATGACAGCTGTCTGTATTTTAAAGTTAACGTTCTTTCTAAATAGTAAGCTCTTTAAAGCCAAGACATTTGGATTTTGCACCTTCTGTAACTCCTCCCAAAGATCCAGGATGATGTACTGTATATGAGAGATATTTATTTTATTTTATTTTATTTTTTTAAAGATTTTATTTATTTATTTGAGAGAGAGAGAATGAGAGACAGAGAGCACGAGAGGGAAGAGGGCAGAGGGAGAAGCAGACCCCCTGCTGAGCAGGGAGCC
>NW_027708702.1:0-334 GCF_054177405.1 Leptonychotes weddellii | reverse complement strand
GGAAGGGAGAGAGGGGAGAGCACCCCTCCTGCTTCTCCTCCTGGAGCTGGGGGGCCAGGGTCCTGCTGGTGGAAGGCGGCAGGGAGCCACCTCTTGGGAGGTAGGGATGGCTCCTAGGATGGGGAGCTGTAGGCAGGAGGACCCTATTTACTATGTGCCATGCTTAATCCTCCCACCAGCCGTGTCATGCACCGAGACATAGGCAGAGGAGATAAAAGTGGCCTGTCTGAGCGCCTACCCATAATTGGAGGCATTGGGATTTGAACCCAAGCAGCTGGGAGCAGACTCCGCTGTTACAAAGCAAGAGGGGGACGTGGCTTTTTTTTTTTTTTTT
>NW_027708701.1:0-334 GCF_054177405.1 Leptonychotes weddellii | reverse complement strand
TCCTCATTTCCTGAAAGAGTTTGTGTAGGGCTGTTATTATTTTTTTCTTCCAATATTTGATAAACTTGACCAGTGAAACTGTCTGTGGCTGGGATTTTGTTTGTGGGGAAATTTTTAATTATTACCTCAATATATTCATTTTTCTTTCTAGAAATTTGCCCATTCTAACAAGTTGTCTAATTTGTTGGCATAAAGTTGGCCATAGTACTACCTTTTAATCCTTTTAATTTTTTTAAGTGTAGTGAATTCCTCCCTTTCATTTCTGATTTTGATAATTTTTGTCTCTTCTTTTTTTTTGCTAGTATAGCTAAAGTTTTATCTTTTTTTTTTTTTT
>NW_027708700.1:0-334 GCF_054177405.1 Leptonychotes weddellii | reverse complement strand
GGTTTAGTTTGGGTGATGATTTGTTTGTGTGAATGATTTCAAATGGAAATCAGCGATGAAGTTTTCGGACACCCCCAAACGGTTAAGTAAGTCGCTACTTTCATCCTTCTGGCATCTGTATTTATCATGTGAGCCCTGTGGGGTGTTCAATGCTTCATGACCTTCCTTGTAAGTGCACTGCTGTCCCTGCAAATGCACCAGTGTTTCGAGGTACATTTCTTTCAATGACGAGGCAGGGTGGTGCTTGACATTGTATTTTGTTTTGTTTTGTTTTGTTTTAAAGATTTTATTTATTTGACAGAGAGAAAGACAGCGAGAGAGGGAACACAAGCAG
>NW_027708699.1:0-334 GCF_054177405.1 Leptonychotes weddellii | reverse complement strand
TTCTTACTGCATGTAGACATTTTAGATAAAAATTGATTCTTGCTGAGTAATGGCTAAGTGAATTCCCTTGCTCCCCCTCTTCTTCCTAAGCTACTTGTAGCCATCTCATAGGCTTGTTTTGAGAATTGTTACATAGAACATGCCTGGTTGGCACAAAGTACTAGGTGTTAACTATATCTATGTGGATCTCAGAAAACAAAAATCCCTACTTGTAGAAACTCATGTGAAGGTTCATAAGGCTGACCAGTGCAAAACTGTCAAGTACAGGTTTTGTTGTTACTGGCCTGTACCTCACCATAGGTGAAAGAATGTTTGTAAAGAATATTAGCAGGTA
>NW_027708698.1:0-334 GCF_054177405.1 Leptonychotes weddellii | reverse complement strand
ACGTACAAACTAAAATAAGGAGCTACACGTTAAGTCAAACTAAAAGTGATGGTGATTAACAGATGGAGTCCCAAACCAAACTAATGCACAGTATTCTTCACCGCGGAAACGAAAGCAGACTACAACTGTGAGACAAAAATGAAAAGGCAGGCAAATGCTGGCGGTCATACAAACTATCCCGAAGATGCTATACATCTGTGTACAGGCACAAGACCTACTTCCTGGCCATTAAACCATTTGGTGGGGGCGGGGGGGAGGGGTGCTTCACTTCTGTCTAACACACTGATGCTGGATCTTATTTTCCCTTAATTTTTATTTGCAGGAAAAAAAAATT
>NW_027708697.1:0-334 GCF_054177405.1 Leptonychotes weddellii | reverse complement strand
TGTTTGCAAATTCTTTTAGTTTTTGTTGGTCCTGGAAGCTTTTTCTCTCTCCTTCTATTTTCAATGACAGCCTAGCTGGATATAGTACTCTTGACTGCATATTTTTCTCGTTTACTGCTCTAAATATATCATGCCAGTCCTTTCTGGCCTGCCAGGTCTCTGTGGATAGGTCTGTTGCCAGTCTAATGTTTCTAGCATTGTAGGTTACAGACCTCTTGTCCTGAGCTGCTTTCAGGATTTTCTCTTTGTCTCTGAGACTTGTCAGTTTTACTGTTAGATGTTTGGGTGTGGACCTATTTTTATTGATTTTGAAGGGGGTTCTCTGTGCCTCCTG
>NW_027708696.1:0-334 GCF_054177405.1 Leptonychotes weddellii | reverse complement strand
GCGCCTGGGTGGCTCAGTTGGTTAAGCGACTGCCTTCAGCTCAGGTCATGATCCTGGAGTCCCGGGATCGAGTCCCACGTCGGGCTCCCTGCTCGGCAGGGAGCCTGCTTCTCTCTCTGACCCTCCCCCCTCTCATGCTCTCTATCTCATTCTCTCTCTCAAATAAATAAATAAAATCTTTAAAAAAAAAAAAAAAAGAGGAGAAAAAAAAGAACTGAGACTTGTTACTCCATGTATCTCCATAGTGATACTCCATTTATTTTACAATATGCCTTATTTAGGTATGACTGGTAGACAGTATTCCTGCAGTACCAGCATAAAATGTATCCTGTGT
>NW_027708695.1:0-334 GCF_054177405.1 Leptonychotes weddellii | reverse complement strand
TGCCCATCTGACCACCAGGTTTCCAGTTACTCGTTTTTCCTTCCTGAGGTCAACTATCCATTTTTGACTGTTAGATACTCTTCTTTTGACGTTTACCCAAGGAAGATATGCTATGCACATGGTTCTGCTCTTTGCTATTTTTTTTTTTTTAAAGATTTTATTTATTTATTTGAGACAGAGAGAATGAGAGACAGAGAGCATGAGAGGGAGGAGGGTCAGAGGGAGAAGCAGACTCCCCGCCGAGCAGGGAGCCCGATGCGGGACTCGATCCCGGGACTCCAGGATCATGACCTGAGCCGAAGGCAGTCGCTTAACCAACTGAGCCACCCAGGCG
>NW_027708694.1:0-334 GCF_054177405.1 Leptonychotes weddellii | reverse complement strand
TCAGTATGACTATGAGGGGTAAAACCATGAAGAAGCGCTTTTTGTTTGAGGTCCAGCCTTAGTATGATAATTACAAGGCATCACTGGCAAGTGGGAGAAGACTAGTCCGGAGATAAGGCCATCCCCAAGTGCATCATCCAGCCCATTCTTAATGAAAGTGGGGCCATCCATTATCTCCAGAAGTCCACAGTTAACCCTATGGAGTGGGGTATGCTATGGCTTTTAGGGGATGATTCCATCATCCCAGCCACATAGAATGGGTCAAGGTCCTAGTTGAGTTACACAGTCGTTGGGGAATGAACCCGATTTTCCAGTTGTTCAAATAATCCTATGC
>NW_027708693.1:0-334 GCF_054177405.1 Leptonychotes weddellii | reverse complement strand
TAGGCGAGGGGCGGGGACTGAGCAGGAGAGGGCGGGACTGTGAGGGCGGAGGGGCGGGCCTGCGCCGGGCGGGGCGGGGACTGTGAAGGCGAGGGACGGAGACTGTGAAGGCAAGGGGCGGGGACTGTGAGAGCGAGGGGCGGGGACTGAGCGAGCGAGGGGCTGGCCTTCTCAGGGAGAGGCGGGGACTGCGGGGGGAGGGCGGGACTATGAAGGCAAGGGGCGGGCCTGCGCAGGTGAGGTGGGTTGCACAGGTTGTAGGGCGGACTCAGGCTGGCCAGGTGAGCTACCTGTTTCTCAGGGCTTTGTGGGGACATTGGTCTCCTGAAGGAGG
>NW_027708692.1:0-5956 GCF_054177405.1 Leptonychotes weddellii | reverse complement strand
TTATTTGCTGTTCTTTCTCCAGCTCCTTTAGGTGTAGTGTTAGGTTGTGTGTTTGAAATCTTTCTTGTTTCTTGAGAAAGGCTTGTATTGCTATATAATTTTCTCTTAGGACCGCCTTTGCTGTATCTCAAAGATTTTGAACAGTTGTGTTTTCATTATCATTTATTTCCATGAGGTTTTTTAATTCTTTAATTTCCTGTTTGACCCATTCATTCTTTAGTAGTATGCTCTTTAGCTTCTATGTATTTGAGTTCTTTCTGACTTTCCTCTTGTGATTGAGTTCCAATTTCAAAGCACTGGGGTCCGAAAATATGCAGGGAATGATCCCAATCTTTTGGTACCAGTTGAGAGCTGATTTGTATTTGGGTTGTGGTCTATTCTGGAGAATGTTCCATGGGCACTAGAGAAGAATGTGTATTCTTTTGCTTTGGGATGGAATGTTCTGAATATATCTGTGAAGTCCATTTGGTCCAGTGTGTCATTTAGTCTTTATTTCCTTGTTGATCTTTTGCTTAGATGATCTGTCCATTTCAGTGAGGGGGGTGTTAACGTCCCTCACTACTATTGCATTTTTGTCAATGTGTTTCTTTGCTTTTGTTATTAATTGGCTTATATAATTGGCTGCTCCCCATGTTAGGGGCATAGATATTTACAATTGTTAGATGTTCTTGTTGGATAGACCCTGTAAGTAAGATATAGTGTCCTTCCTCATCTCTTATTACGGTCTTTGGTTTAAAATCTAATTTGTCTGATATAAGGATTGCCACCCCAGCTTTCTTTTGGTGTCCATTAGCATGGTAAATGGTTTTCCACCCCCTCACTTTCAATATGGAGGTGTTGGTTCTAAAATGAGTCTCTTGCAGACAGCATATCAATGGGTCTTGTTTTTGTATCCAATCTGATAGCCTGTGTCTTTTGATTTGGACATTTAGCCCATTTACATTCAGGGTAACTATTGAAAGATAGGAATTTAGTGTCATTGTATTGCCTGTAAGGTGACTGTTACTGTATATTGTCTGTGTTCCTTTCTGGTCTATGTTATGTTTAGACTCTGTCTTTGCTTAGAGGCCCCCTTTCCATATTTCTTGTAGGGCTGGTTTCGTGTTTGCAAATTCCTTAATTTTTTATTTGTCCTGGAACCTTTTTATCTCTCCTTCTATTTTCAATGACAGGATTCTCTGTGCCTCCTGGATTTAATGCCCGTTTCCTTCCCCAAATTAGGGAAGTTCCCTGCTATAATTTGCTCCAATATACCTTCTGCCCCTCTCTGTCTTTCTTCTTCTTCTTCTGGTATCCCAAGTATTCTAATATTGTTTTGCCTTATGATATCACTTATCTCTTGAATTCTGCCCTCGTGATCCGGTAGTTGTTTATCTCTCTTTTTCTCAGCTTCTTTATTTTCCATAATTTGGTCTTCTATATCAGTAATTCCCTCTTCTGCCTCATTTATCCTAGTAGTTAGAGCTTCCATGTTTTATTGCACCTCATTAATAGCCTTCTTGATTTCAACTTGGTTAGATTTTAGTTCTTTTATTTCTCCAGAAGGGTTTCTCTAGTATCTTCCATGATTTTTTCAAGGCCAGCTACTATCTTTAAAATCATCATTCTGAACTCTAGTTCCAACATCTTTCTAATGTCCGTATTGATTAGGTCCCTGGCAGTCGGTACTGCCTCTTGTTCTTTTTTTTTGAGGTGATTTTTTCCATCTTGTCATTTTGTCCAGAAGACAATAGATGACTGAGAGAACAAAATGCTAACAGGGTAACAATGACCTCAGAAAAATATACACTAAGCAAATCAGAAGAGACCTTAAACCAGGGGAAAAGAAAGGGAAAGAAAGAAAAAAGAAAAAACAGAAAATGAAGAAAGATAAAAAAAAAAGAATATGATCAAATATGATCAGACTGGTGCATAGATCAGTGCCACACACTAGATTTTGGGCGTATTTTGGTCTGTTAGAAGAAAGTGCCTCCCAAAGTTTTAAAGAAAGAACAACTTATGTATGTACAAAAATAAGGGTAAATATGATGAAGGGATGGAATATGACTTTAAAGATGAAAATTATAAAAGATTTTATAAAAGGAATTAATAAGATAAGAATTTGGTTGAAAAAAGAAGAGGAATTAAAAAAAAACGGGGGTTGGGACAGAATGTGATCAGGCAGGAGACTAGAACAAAGCCATACACTAGAGTTTTAGGATATATTTTGGTCTGTTAGAAGAAACTGTATCCCAAAATTTTAAAGAGAGAACAACTTATATATATATACCAAAAATAAGGTTAACTACTATGAAGAGATAGAATATGACTCTAAAAATGAAAAATAAGTTTTTTTTAAAAAAATGGGATTGATAAGAGGTTGGTTGAAAAAGGGAAAAAGAAAAATTTTAAAAAAAGAAAAAAAAAGAAAATTTAAAAAATTGACTTTGAAAGACTAAAGAATCAGGGGGGAAAAAACACAAATTCTATGTGCTGTATTCCCCTAGTGCTGGAGTTCTGCCATTCTCACTGATCGGTAAACTTGGTCTTGGCTGGCTGTTCTTGCTGATCTTCTGGGGGAGGGGCCTGTTGCTGTTTTTCTCAAATGTCTTTGCTGGAGGCAGAATTGCCCCACCCTTGCCAGTGCCAGGCTATGTAATCTGCTAGGATTTGCTCTCCGCAGCTTTTGTTCCCTGCAAGCTTTTGGTACAGCTTTGGAGGATGAGAGTGAAAATGGCGGCCTCCCAGTCTCTGCCCTGGAGGAGCCGAGAACTCGGGGCCCCACACCTCAGTGAGCCCCCAGAGAAAAGCAGTCAATCACTCCCGTCATCCCGGTCTCCCACTGGAGTCCATGCTCACCTGGCCTGTGACCAAGCATTTCTATCTCTTACACATGACCCCATGTGGAGTCTCCAAACCCAGCAGATCCCTGCAGTGCACTCCCGGGCCACTCCTCCCAGCAGAGGAAGGTGAGTCTCCCCAGATCTGCCGCTTGTTGGTCCCTGCTGGAAGAGCAGTGGCCCGACTGTGCTGCAGATCATGGTTTATGGCAACCCCAAGCTGAGAACCCACTCCTCGGCTCTGTCTCTGCAGCCAGCTTCCCCCCTCTGATACCTGGGAGCTCTGCCACACTCAGGCACCCCTGGTCTTTCTGTGACCTCAAGGGTCCTGAGAGCACAAGGTCCCAGCGAGGGTTCCACCCCCCACTTAGCTACTGGAGGGATGTCCCTCAGTGGAGCAGACTTCTAAAAGTTCTGATTTTGTGCTCCGCTGCTCTATCAGTTGCCAGTAGCAGGCTGATGCAGGCTCCCTCTCCCTGCGATCTATCTTCCTGTATGTCGCCTCGGATTCACTTCTCCACAGGTCCTACCTCCAGAAAGTTGTTGCTTTTCTGTTCAGAGAGTTGCTGCTATTCTTTTCTTCGATCTCCTGTTGAGTTCATAGATGTTTAGAATGGTTTGATCCCTATCTAACTGAGTTCCTGGGACCAGATGAGATTTAAGTCTCCTACTCCTCCGTCATCTTGCTTCTCCCCTGCAGTCAGTCACTCTTGTCTCACCAGTTTCCGTCAGAACTCTGTTTTCACCCAATCCTGTGATGGAGCATTTTTATTGCAGGCATGCAACTGAGTTTCCAAAACTCCAAATTTTATGGACTTCTGCAGTGCAGAGCTGCACTGTTCCTCCTGGAAGAGGAAGGGTGAGGTCTCACCACACTGCTGCTTTTTGCTGGACCCCTGCCAGGAAAGTGGTTCCACAACCATGTAGCAGTTCACATTTTATGGCAACACAGAGCAGAAAGCTGACACCTAGACTTCCTGTTTTCCGCTGGCTTCCCCACTTGTATGCCTGTGAACTCTGCCACTCTCAGGCACCCCTTTTCTTCTATGTGACCCTCGGGATCCTGGGACCACACTGTCCCACCTGGGATTCCACCCTGCATCAGCATCTGAGCACCTTTATGCCAGGGACATGCCCCACGGTAGCAGACTTCTAATAGTTCTGATTTTGTGTTCTGCTGCTCATAATATTTTGCGTTAGCCTCCTTAAACAGGCTCCCTCTCTTCTGCCATATCCTCCAATATATCACCCGGGATTCAAGTCTCCACATCTCCTACCTTCCACAAAGTGGTCACTTTTCTATTTGTAGAATTGCAGCATTTCCTTTCTCAGATCTCCAATAGATTTTGCAGGTATTCAGAATCATTTGGTAAGTATCTAACTGTATTTTAGGGACCAAACATAGGGTCCCTTACTCTTTTGCCATCTTAACTGCCTCCAAATCTCCATCTTTTTGTACTTGTTGAGGCCTGATTCATGGCCCAGTATGTGATCTATTCTACAGAGTCCCTAGTGCACTCAAAAAGAATGTGTATTCTGCTGCTTAAGGATGAAATGTTCTGAATATATCTGTTAAATCCATCTGTTCCAGTGTGTCATTCAAAGTCATTATTTCCTTATTGATTTTATGCTTAGATGATCTATCCATTGCTGTATGTGAGGTGTTAAAGTACCCTCCTCATATTGTATTATTATCAGTGAATTCCTTTATGTTACTGTTTTATATATTTGGGTGCTCCTTAGTTGGTGGCATAAATATTTACAATTGTTGGATCTTCTTATTGGATAGGTCCTTTATTATGATATAGTGCCCTTCTTCATCTATTGTTACAGTCTTTGGTTTAAAATCTAGGTTGTCTGATACAAGTATGGCTACTTTGGATTCCTTTTGATGTCAATTAGCATGATAATTTTTAATCTGCAAGTGTCTTTAGGTCTAAAATGAGTCTCTTGTAGGCAGCATATAGATGGCTCTTATTTTTTATTATCTATTCTGACACCCTATGTCTTTTTTGTTTGTTTGTTTTGTTTTTTGGGTTTTTTTATGTTCAATTAGTTCAACATCATTAGTTTTTGATGTATTGTTCAGTGATTCATTAGTTGCTTATAATATCCATTGCTCATCACCACACATGCCCTGCTTAATGCCCATCACCCTGTTGCCCCTTACCCATCCCCCATCTCTTCTGTAACCCTCAGTTTGTTTCCTGGAGTCCAGAGTCTCTCATGGTTTGTCTCCCTCTCTGATTTGTTCCCATTCAGTTTTCCCTTCCTTCCCTTATGGTCATCCACACTACTCCTTATGTTCTACATATGAGTGAAACCATATGATAATTGACTTTCTCTGCTTGACTTATTTCACTTAGCATAATCCCCTCCAGTGCCATCCATGTCGATGCAAATGGTGGGTATTATGGGTATTCCATTATGAACCACATCTTCTTTATCCATTCATCTGTTGAAGGGCATCTGGGATCCTTCCACAGTTTGGCCATTGTAGACACTGCTGCTATGAACATTAGGGTGTGTATGCCCTTTATTTCACTATGTCTATCTTTGGGGTAAATACCTAGTAATGCAATTGCTGAGTCAGATGGTAGCTCTATTTTTAATGTCTCGAGGAACCTCCATACTGTTTTCCAGACTTGCTGTACCAGCTTACATTCCCACCAACAGTGTCGGAGGGTTCTCCTTTCTTCACATCCTCTCCAACACTTGTTGTTTCCTGTATTGTTGTTTTTGACCATTCTAACTGGTGTAAGGCAGTATCTCATTGTGCTTTTGATTTGTATTTCCCTGATGGCTAGTGATGTTGAACATTTTTTTCATGTGTCTATTAGCCATTTGTATGTCTTCTTTGGGGAACTGCCTGTTCATGTCTTCTGCCCATTTCTTGACTGGATTATCTGTTGTTTAGGTGTTGAGTTTGAGAAGTTCTTTATAGATCTTGGATACCAGCCTTTTTTTTTTTTTTTTTGAATTTTTTTTTTTTATTCTTATGTTAATCCCCATACATTACATCATTAGTTCTAGATGAAGTGTTCCATGATTCATTGTTCGTGCACAACACCCAGTGCTCCATGCAGAACATGCCCTCCTCAACACCCACCACCAGGCCAACCCATCCTCCCACCCCC
>NW_027708691.1:0-334 GCF_054177405.1 Leptonychotes weddellii | reverse complement strand
GGTAGAGACCTGGGCACTTGGGAGAACCCCCGATTCCAAGTTCTCTCTTAGGGATTCTCTTTCCTAAAGTTGACGCAGCTCCGGTCAGGAGGCCGTCCCCCTTCATAGCCACAGGGTCTCGGAGCACAGGGCTGCGCCTGACAGTAACGTGCGTGCACCCCAAGATCAGGATGCCCGCGGTGTGGGCTGTGTCACCTTGAGGACCACTCCGGCTCCGGGGCCCATCTGGCGGCTGCGCACAGATGTGCGGTTCACTATAGGACGTCCCGCCTCTGTGCGCTGGCGCACACCCTCGCTGACAGAAATCTTGGACACATTCTGCCCGCACGGGGGG
>NW_027708690.1:0-334 GCF_054177405.1 Leptonychotes weddellii | reverse complement strand
GGAAAAGCAGGGAGGTGGTTCGTGCCCACGGAGGGGCTCCCCGACCAGTGCTCATCGGCGGCACATTGAAACAGGGCTTTACTGAGGATCACAGAGGCTCAAGTCACACAACGGGGAACAGGAGATGGCACCAGGACTCGGCTCAGGCGTCTGCCCCCACCCCCAGCCTGAGCTGCTCGGGCCAGGACTGGGGCTCTCCGGCTTGGGGGCCCGGTCAGGCCCTCACCTCAATTATATGTTGATCCCTAAGGCAGAGACTGAGGGATGTTACCTCCGCTCATGTCTCTGGATGTGAAAACACAAGTCTGGGGTTTTGCAGTGGTTTCCTCTAGGG
>NW_027708689.1:0-334 GCF_054177405.1 Leptonychotes weddellii | reverse complement strand
TGGTAAAAGTATGTTGGTGTAGTCTAGAACCTGGGCATCTCAATCAGTTCCTAAATTCAAACTGTTTCCCATTAAGAGCTGGCTGTCTGCTGAGAACTAGGCAGCAGGGCTGGCCAGTTCTCTTTGCTATTATCTGTGTGTGAGAGCCAGAGTCGGCCTACCTATGTGCGGTGTATAGGGGGGGATTTTGAGTGTTTTCTGAATTCTCTGTCCTCGGAGTTGCAGATAGTTTTGGCCCCAGCATGCTCTGTTCTGGATCAGAGCCACTTTATCCAAAGCCAGTATTTTGAGGAGACATGGCCACCTGTGTTGTACAAATGGGAGGAGGTCTCCA
>NW_027708688.1:0-334 GCF_054177405.1 Leptonychotes weddellii | reverse complement strand
TTCCTATATGGAAACCTCATCCCCCATGGGATGGTGTTGGGAGGTGGGGTGTGTACAAGGAGCTTCGGTCATGAGGGTGAAGCCCTCATCAACAGGTCTAGTGTCCTTAGAGAGAAGCCCCAGAGCACAGGAGACTGTCAGACTGTGAACCAGGAAGTAGGGTCTCACCAGACATGGAGTCTGCCAGCACTTTGGTCTTGGACATCCTGGCCTCCAGAACCGTGAGAAATAACTGCTGTTATTTAAGCTATCCATTCCATGGCATTTTGTTATGGCAGCCCGAATAGTCTAAGACAATAAATAAAAAAACACATCATGGTAAAACTGCAGAACA
>NW_027708687.1:0-334 GCF_054177405.1 Leptonychotes weddellii | reverse complement strand
TCTCTGCTTAGCTCCCCAGAGCCAGCCACTGTTTGCCTTTGAATGGACTGAACCCGATACAGGGCGCCAGATGCAACTGACTTGGAAAAGCCTCCCGCAGGGGTTTAAAAACTCACCAACCCTCTTTGGGGAAGCGCTGGCTGTGGACCTCACCAGCTTCCCAAGAGAGGCCACACGATGCACCCTCCTACAGTATGTGGATGACCTCCTCCTTGCCAGTGACACACAAGAAGACTGCAAAAAAGACACCAAGGCCCTTCCTACAGCTCCTGTCAGACCCGGGATACCGAGCCTCATGGAAGAAGGCACAAATCTGCCAACAACAGGTCTGATA
>NW_027708686.1:0-334 GCF_054177405.1 Leptonychotes weddellii | reverse complement strand
TGCCTGTTTGTCAGTCATCTGTATGTCTTCTTTGGAAAAATGTCTATTCATGTCTTCTGCCCATTTCTTAACTGGATTATTTGTTTTTTGGGTGTTGAGTTTGACAAGTTATTTATATATTTTGGATACTATCCTTTTAGCATATATGTCATTTGCAAATATCTTCTCCCATTCCAAAGGTTGCTTTTTATATTTATTTATTTTTTTTTAAAGATTTTATTTATTCATTTGAGACACAGAGATACACAGAGAGAGAGAGAGCATGAGCAGTGGGAGAGGCAGAGGGAGAGGGAGAAGCAGACTCCCGGCTGAGCCAGGAGCCCGATGTGGGGCT
>NW_027708685.1:0-334 GCF_054177405.1 Leptonychotes weddellii | reverse complement strand
TTTTTTTTAACATAAAATGTATAATTTGTTTCAGAGGTACAGATTGGTGATTCATCAGTCTTACACAATTCACAGCATTCACCATAGCACATACCCTCCCCAATGTCTAGCACCCAGCCACCCCATCCCTTCCACACCCCACCACTCCAGCAACCCTCAGTTTGTTTCCTGAGATTAAGAATTCCTCATGTCAGTGAGATCATATGATACATGTCTTTCTCTGATTGACTTATTTCGCTCAGCATAATACACTCCAATTCCGACCATGTCGTTGCAAATTGCAAGATTTCAGGGTTTTTTTGATGGCTGCATAATATTCCTGTGTGTGTGTGTG
>NW_027708684.1:0-334 GCF_054177405.1 Leptonychotes weddellii | reverse complement strand
CTACATGGCTGGAGGGGACGGACAGTTAGAGATTTTCCTCTCACAAGAAGATCTAGGGCTTTTGGCTTGAGGACTGGGAGGTTGGAGGCTTTCAAGTATTTTGACAATGTGGTAGTTATTAGATTATCTGAAGGGAGACCTCCTTGCTCCTCAGCCAGAATCAGGAGCTCAGCACACCTTTGGAATCCAAAAGGAAACTTACCACCAGTAGCTGAAAACAGTTTATACTGGAACTATGTGGATGGAGTCAGGCTGTCTCCTTGTTATCTGAATAAGAACTTCAGGAAAGAGAACTTCTAGAAGTTTCAGTATTTGTTCTCGGTCTTTTTTTTTT
>NW_027708683.1:0-334 GCF_054177405.1 Leptonychotes weddellii | reverse complement strand
TCTGTACTGATTGAGTCAGAGCTGTAGGGTTTGTACCAAACCAAAAGGGTGACAGCCGTCCCTCTACATAAGAGTACCTTTGTCTTGAAATGGCCAGAGGACTCTTCCTTCATAACTTCATCAGAACTTGTCTTTCTGTATAAACCACGAAACCAGAACACACTGGGGACAGAGAGTGATGACATGGCCTTTTATCCACAAACACCATGTAACTAAGCTTAGGTTGGAAGGACAGAGAGAGGAAGAAATCCCTGGAGCCATGCTTGCTAGAAAGTGAAGTTGTGTTGTTGGTGGTATGGTGGTGGTGGTGGAGGTGATAATGGTGGTGGAGGTG
>NW_027708682.1:0-334 GCF_054177405.1 Leptonychotes weddellii | reverse complement strand
CTGTTTCTTGGCTGTGTGGCCTCAGGCAAGTAGCACCACCTCTCTGAGCCTGTTTCCTCATCTGTACAGCAGAGATGACAATGATCTCTACCTCACAGGGTGGTGGTGAGGATAAAGTGAGGTGGCCCAGGTAACGGGTGAGGACAGAGCCTGGCACGTGTTCGGGGCTCAGAGCAGGTTCTCTACTAGCTGTCTGGGGCGGAGCTGAAGGAGCGATTAGTTCTGTCTGGAAAAGCCTTCACCAAGGAGATGAATTCTGAGCTTTGAAGGATGCATAGGAGTTCCTCAGAGGGAGGAGGGGATACAGCTGGAGCAAAGCCCTGGCAGGGTGGGG
>NW_027708681.1:0-5956 GCF_054177405.1 Leptonychotes weddellii | reverse complement strand
CCAGAATCGGCCGACGGAGGCCCCTCCCCCGCCGTCTATCCTCCCGAATATCGCCTCGGATTCACTTCTCCGCACGTCCTACCTTCCAGAAAGTGGTCGCTTTTCTGATGAGAGAGTTGTTGCTCTTCTTTTCTTCGATCTCCTGTTGAGTTTGTAGGTGTTCAGAATGGTTTATCCCTATCCAGCTGAATTCCTGAGAGGAGACGAAATCCAGGTCTCCTACTCCTCCGCCATCTCGCTCTGCCCCCCAAAGCTCTTGTTTCTTTGTTGATTTTCTGCTTAGATGATCTATTGCTGAGAGTGGAGTGTTGAGGTATCCTACAATTTTTTTTAAATTTTATTTTATTATGTTATGTTAATCACCATATATTACATCATTAGTTTTTAACGTAGTTTTCCATGATTCATTGTTTGTGTATAACAGTGCTCCATTCAGTATGTGCCCTCCTTAATACCCATCACCAGGCTAACCCATTCCCCCACCCCTTCCCCTCTAGAACCCTCAGTTTGTTTCTCAGAGTCCATAGGCTCTCATGGTTTGTCTCCCCCTCCGATTTCCCTCCCTTCATTTTTCCCTTCCTATCATCTTTTTTTTTTTAAGCATATAATGTATTATTTGTTTCAGTGGTACAGGTATGTGATTCATCAGTCTTACACAATTCACAGCACTTGCCATAGCATATAGAGTTGCTGCTATTCTTTTCTTCGATCTCCTGTTGAGTTCGTAGGTGTTCAGAATGGTTTGATAACAATCTAGCTGAATTCCTGGGACCAGACGAAGTTTAGGTCTTCTACTCCTCCGCCATCTTGCTCCTTGCCTGAGGTCTCCTACAATTAATGTATTATTATCAATATGTCTCTTTATTTTGGTTAACAGTTGGCTTATGTAGTTAGTTGCTCCCATGTTGGGGGCATAGATATTTACAATTGTTAGATCTTCTTGTCAGACCCATTAAGAATGATATAGTGTCCTTCTGTGTCTCTAACTACAGTCTTTAGTTTAAAATCTGTCTGATATGAGAATTGCTACCCCAGCTTTATTTTGAGGTATGTTGGCGTGGAAGTTGGTTCTCCATACCTTCACTTTCAGTCTGGATGTATCTTTAGGTTCAAAATGAGTCTCTTGTAGACAGCATATGGATAGGTCCTGTCTTTTTATCCAATCTGCAACCCTTTGCCATTTTATGGGAGCATTTAGATCATTCACATTGAGAGTGATTTTGAAAGATATGATTTTATTGTTATCATGTTGCCTGTGAAGTCCTTATTTCTATAGATTGTCTCTGTAAATTTCTATCCTATATCACTCTTGGGGTCTTTCTCCTTTTATGAAACCCCCTCTTAATATTTCTTGCAGGGCTGGCTTAGTGGCCACATATTCCTTCAGTTTCTGCCAGTCCTGGAAGTTCTGTATTGCTCTATCCAATCTAAATAACAGCCTTGCCAGGTAAAGTATTCTTGGCTGTATGTTCTTCTCATTTAGTACCCTGAATATGTCTTGCCAGCCCTTTCTGGATTGCAAGGTCTCTGTGGATAGGTCTGATGGTATTCTGATGTTCCTCCCTCTTTATGTAAGGAATCTTTTCCCCCTAACTGCCCTTAAGATGGTTTCCTTGGTTCAAAGATTTGTGAGTTTTACTATTACATGCTGGGCCTTTGGTCTGTTCTCCTTGATCTTGGGAGGGGTCCTCTCTGCCTCTAGGACATGAATGCTTGTTTCATTCCCCAGATTGGGGAAGTTCTCAGATACAATTTGCTCAAATATATCTTCTAGCCCTCTCTCTCTCTCTCCACACCCTCAGGGATCCTGATAATTCTGACATTGGAATGTTTCATGGCATCACTTATTTCTCTAATTCTGTTTTCATGGATTTTAAGCTGTTTGTTCCAGGCCTCCTCCTGTTTCTCCTTTCCTATCAGTTTTTCTTCTAGATAACTAATTCATTCTTCTGCCTTATTTACCCTAGCTGTTAGAGTATCTAGATTAGATTGGGTCTCATTGATAGCACTTTTAAGTTCTGCCAGATTAGCTCTCATTTCTGCCCTTAGAGGCTCTATGTTGCCATTAATTGTTTTCTCCATTCTAGCTATCATCTTCATAACTGTTACCCTGAAGTCTATTTCTGACATCTTGCTTTTATCTATATCCATTTGTTCTGTGGCAGAAGTCACAGTCTCAGTTGGTCCTATTTTGGGGGTTATTCCTCTTTGTTATTCTGTTGAGGGGTGGTTGAGGGAATGTACAGAGTCCAAATTATTGACCACAACCCAAGCAAGATGCACCTGTTTTATAGGGACCTTAGGGTTGTCATCCTCTTGTTCTTCCAGCCTGTCTTCTGGGGGAAGGGCCTGCCATGCTATTACTCAGGCAACCCTGTTTGGGCAGAGTTACCCTGCCCCCTATGGGGGGGGATGGGCTTAGTGAAAACCAGTTATGGGGGGCTTTTGTTCTCTGGTGGCTTTCCCTGGTGGCTTTCCACGTCTCTTCCAACAGAGCAGAAGTGACCATTTACAGGGGGAAGAGCAAGATGGTGGAGGAGTAGGAGACCTAAATTTTGTCTGCTCCCAAGAGTTCAGCTAGATAGGGATCAAACCATTCTGAATAACTATGAACTCAACAGGAGATCAAAGAAAAGATCAGCAACTCTCTGAACAGAAATGCGACCACTTTCTGGAAGGTAGGACATGCAGAGAATTGAATCTGAGGCCATATTCAGGAGGATACATAGCTGGGGGAGGGTGCCTCCATCAGCTGCTACCAGCAAGTGACAGAGCAGTGGAGTGCAAAATCAGAACTTTTAGAAGTCTGCTCCGCTGAGGGACGTTACTGCAGTGGCTAAGCGGGGGGTGGAACCCTCCCTGAGATAGTGTGTTCTCAGGACCCTCGGGGTCACAGAAAGACCAGGGTGCCTGAGTGCAGCAGAGCTCCCAGGTATCGGAGCAGGGAAGCTGGTTGCAGAGACGGAGCCGAGGAGTGCGCTCTCAGCTCAGGGTTGCCATAAACCATGATCCGCAGCACAGTCGGGCCACTGGTCTTCCAGCAGGGTCCCAACAAGTGGCAGATCCGGGGAGACTCCCCTTCCTCCCCCAGGAGGAGTGGTGCAGGAGTGCACCACAGGAATCTGCTGGGTTTGAAGACTCCACATGGGGTGGTGTGCCAGAGATAGAAACACTCGGTCACAGGCTGGGAGAGCATGGAGTGCGGCCAGAGACCAGGGAGACAGGAGTGACTGACTACTTTTCTCTGGGGCTCACTGAGGAGTGTGGCCCCGAGTTCTCTGCTCGGGGGCAGAGATGGGAGGCTGCCATTTTCAATCTTGTCCTTCAAAGCTGTACGGAAAGCTTGCAGGGAACAAAAGCTACCGAGAGCAAACCCCAGTAGATGACTTAGCCCAGCCCCTTGCAAGGGCAGGGCAACTCTGCCCAAACAGGTTTGCCTGAGTAACAGCGTGTTGAGAACCACTGCAACAGGCCCCTCCCCCAGAAGATCAACAAGAACAGTCAGCTAAGACTAAGTTTACCGATTAATCAGAACAGCAGAATGCCAGCAATAGGGGAATACTACACATAGAATTCATGGCTTTCCCCCCGATTCTTTAGTCTTTCAAAGTTAATTTTTTAAATTTTTTCTTTCTTTTGAATTTTTCTTTTTCCCTTTTCAACCAACATCATATCAATCCCTTTTTTAAAAATCTTTTTTAGTTTTCATTTTTAGAGTCATATTCTATCCCTTCATAGTAGTTAACATTTTTGGTATAAATATATATACATATATTTGAAGCTTATATATATATATATATGAAGTTGCTCTCTCTTTAAAATTTTGGGATACAGTTTCCTCTAACAGACCAAAATATACCATAAATCTCTAGGGTATGGCTTTGTTCTAGTCTCCTGGCTGATCACATTCTCTTTTTTAATTCCTCTTCTTTCTTCAACCAACTTCTTATCAATTCCTTTTATAAAACTTTTATAATTTTCATCTTATATTCCATCCCTTCATCATATTTACCTTTATTTTTGTACATATATGTTTTCCTTTCTTTAAAATTTTGGGAAGCACTCTCTTCTAACATACCAAAATATGCCCCAAATCTAGTGTATGGCACTGATCCATGCACCAGCTTGCTATTTGATCATATTCTGGTTTTTTGGTTTGTTTTTATCTTCATCTTTATCTTTTTTCTTTCTTTCCCTTTCCTTTCCCCCAGTTTTAGGTCTCTTCTGATTTGTATAGTGTATATTTTTCTGGAGGAGTTGTTACCCTGTTAGCATTTTGTTCTCTCATTCATCTATTCTCCTCTGGACAAAAACAAGATGGAAAAAAAAAATCACCTCAAAAAAAAAGAACAAGAGGCAGTACTGACTGCCAGGGACCTAATCAATATGGACATTAGTAAGATAGAACTAGAGTTGAGAATGACGATTATAAATGTACTAGCTGGCATGAAAAAAGCACGGAAGATATTAGAGAAACCCTTTCTGGAGAAATAAAAGAACTAAAATCTAACCAAGTCAAAATCAAAAAGGCTATTAATGAGGTGCAATAAAAAAAATGGAGGCTCTAACTGCTAGGATAAATGAGGCAGTAGAGAGAATTAGTGATATAGAAGACCAAATGATGGAAAATAAAGAAGCTGAGAAAAAGAGAGATAAACAACTACTGGATCATGAGGGCAGAATTCGAGAGAGAAGTGATACCATAACATGAAACAATATTAGAATACTTGGGACCCCAGAAGAAGAAGAAGGAGCGAGAGGGGCAGAAAGTATATTGGAGCAAATTATAGCAGAGAACGCCCCTAGTTTGGGGAAGTAAACAGGCATCAAAATCCAGGGGGCACAGAGAACCCCCTTCAAATTCAATAAAAATAGGTCAACACCCCGACATCTAATAGTACTTACAAGTCTCAGAGACAAAGAGAAAATCCTGAAAGCTTGGGAGAAGAGATATGGTAGAAACATTAGATTGGCAACAGACCTATCCACAGAGACCTGGCAGGCCAGAAAGGACTGGCGTGATATCTTCAGAGCACTAAATGAGAAAAATATGCAGCCAAGAATACTCTATCCAGCTAGGCTGTCATTGAAAATAGAAGGAGAAACAAAAAGCTTCCAGGACAAACAAAAACTAAAGGAATTTGCAAACACAAAACCAGCCCTACAAAAAATATTGAAAGGGGTCCTCTAAGCAAAGAGAGAGCCTAAAAGCAACATAGACCAGAAAGGAACACAGACAATATACAGTAACAATCACCTGCAGGCAATACAATAGCTCTCAATTCATATCTTTCAATAGTTACCCTGATGTAAATGGGCTAACTGCCCCAATCAAAAGACACAGGCTATCAGATTGGATGAAAAAAACAAGACCCATCGATATGCTGTCTGCAAGAGACTCATTTTAGACCCAAAGACACCCCCAGATTGAAAGTGAGGGGTTGGAAAACCATTTACCATGCTAATGGACACCAAAAGAAAGCTGGGGTGGCAATCCTTATATCAGACAAATTAGATTTTAATCGAAAGACTATAATAAGAGATGAGGAAAGACACTCTATCCTACTTAAAAGGTCTATCCAACAAGAAGATCTAACAATTGTAAATATCTATGCCCCTAACATGGGAGCAGCCAATTACATCAGCCAATTAATAACAAAAGCAAAGAAACACATTGACAACAATACAATAATAGTGGGGGACATTAACACCCCCCTCACTGAAATGGACAGATCATCTAAGCAAAAGATCAACAAGGAAATAAAGACTTTAAATGACACACTGGACCAAATGGACTTCACAGACATATTCAGAACATTCCATCCCAAAGCAACATATTACACATTCTTCTCTAGTGCCCATGGAACATTCTCCAGAATAGATCACGTCCTAGGTCACAAATCAGGTGTCAACAGGTACCAAAAGATTCGGATCATTCCCTGCATACTTTCAGACC
>NW_027708680.1:0-334 GCF_054177405.1 Leptonychotes weddellii | reverse complement strand
TGACTGCCTTCGCGCTTTGTGCACTTCAAAAAGCCACTGACCTGAGCCACAAAAGCATTGCCCAATTTGTTGAAAGCATTTTGGCTGTGACTTCAAGGGCTGACCACATGGGGAGAAATTACTTTTTAACACCCATCGGACAGGACACGCCGGTGCCCCCGAGGCCGCAGTACCCGTCGCGGTTCTTGCTCAGGTACTGTTGGTGGTGCTCCTCCGCGTAGTAGAAGGTTTGGCCCTCCCGGATGTCGGTTGTGATCAGGCCATAGCCGTGCTCCGAAAGAACCTGGGGAGAGAAAGGCGCCGTGAGGACCGGAGGCTGGGCAGGGAGGGTCTG
>NW_027708679.1:0-334 GCF_054177405.1 Leptonychotes weddellii | reverse complement strand
CAGATTAAAAACATAAGGTTTAAGTCTTTTTTTGTGTGTGTGTGGTTTTAATGTTGACATAAAGGAAATACATTGCAGCGATTTTGGTGTAAAAATCTGGGTGTGTGGGTTAGTTTTACCATGAGCTGGCTTTTTGAGCTTTTGGACCTTGGGCAACTTATTTTACTTGTTTAAATCCCAGTGTCTTTATAAGTAAGAAACGATGATCTAGTTGCTGCAAGATTAATGTGGTTACCTATCTTTGGGTACTATTATATTTTGTTTTTGGTAAACTGAAATATTAAGTCAAAGGACAAATATATTATCATACTTAATGTACTTTTTTTTTTTTTTT
>NW_027708678.1:0-334 GCF_054177405.1 Leptonychotes weddellii | reverse complement strand
GAAGCTGGCAGAGGTTGGTTCAGGAGGTTTAAGGAAAGAAGTCAGTCGTCAGTCTCCATAACATACAAGTGCAAGGTGAAGCAGCAGGTGCTGATGGAGAAGCTGCAGCAAGTTGTCCAGATCTAGTGAGATAACGAATGAACGTGGCTACACTAAACAACAGATTTTCCCAAACATTAATAAGAGTTTGGAAGAAGCTGATTCCAGCCCTCACGGATGACATGGAGGGTTCAAGCCTTCTGTGAGGAAGCCACTGCAGATGGGCTGGGAACAGCAGGAGAACTGGAATTACAAGTGGAGCCGGAAGATGGGACTGAATTGTGACAATCTTGTG
>NW_027708677.1:0-334 GCF_054177405.1 Leptonychotes weddellii | reverse complement strand
GGCTTTGCCACCTGAGTGGGATAGACTACATCCCAGAAGCTCAGAGCGGCGTTGTACCTTATAGTCCGGAGGCTTGTGCGCATTCTCCCCATGGCTACCTTCTAGCACTTGTTTTTCTCTGCTAAGTACACTTTAGGTTGTATTTTGAAAGAGCAACGGGGCTCGGTCACAGGTTTATATTCTGACATAGATATAAAATGGGAATCATGTTTATGCAGAAAATGAAGTCCTGGTGTTTAGTGCATAGAAATGAAACTCTTTTATTGTGGAAGACCTCTAGGGGCGCCTGGGTGGCTCAGTCTGTTAAGGGTCCACCTTCGGCTCAGGTTGTGAT
>NW_027708676.1:0-334 GCF_054177405.1 Leptonychotes weddellii | reverse complement strand
TTGTGTGTACTTCAGGCATATCTCCACATCCACACACATAATATACTTTTTAAAGAAAAGAAATTGAAATTAGACTGTTTGAAACAGAAAAACCTAATAAACTGTTAAATGAAATATCTACATTATTTTTATTATCCAGCAGAAGGGGTCTCAGGAAGTAAAGAGCAGTTTTATATAAAAATCTTACATTTCTTTGAACAATTTCTCCATTGCTTTTAGTATTCATCATTACTGAAGATAGATGCTAATCTCATTTGTGTTACTATACTACCCTATTTCATTCTCATATAGCTATGTTATTTTTATTTTATTATGTTATGTTAATCACCATACA
>NW_027708675.1:0-334 GCF_054177405.1 Leptonychotes weddellii | reverse complement strand
TGCTATTCCTTATGTTCTACAAATAAGTGAAACCATATGATAATTGACTGTCTCTGCTTGACTTATATCACTTAGGATAATTTCCTCCAATCCCATCCATGTTGATGTAAAAGTTGGGTATTCATCTTTTCTGATGGCTGAGTAATATTCCATTGTATATATGGACCACATCTTCTTTATCCATTCATCTGTTGAAGGGTGTCTCGGCTCTTTCCACAGTTTGGCTATTGTGGACATTGCTGCTATGAACACTGGGGTGCTTATGGCCCTTCTTTTCACTACATCTGTGTCTTTGGGGTAAATACCCAGTAGTGCAATTGCTGGGTCATAGGGT
>NW_027708674.1:0-334 GCF_054177405.1 Leptonychotes weddellii | reverse complement strand
TCGTATCCAGACCTCATAGGGGAGCCCTGGAGACCCTCCGCGTGATGTGTCCCTGCAGGCCACCACTCCAACAGCCCTTGTTCTTGCCTACCCACACACCCGCTCAGGCTGAGCTCGGGCTCAGGGACACATCCAGGGCCTTTGGACTCCGGCTACATAGCCATCGCTGTGCAGGGCCCCCCTCCGGAGCCCACCACCAGTCCATCTACACCGCTGCTCCCCACACACGCACCAGGAAGGGAAGTGAGCACCAGCGCGTTCCTCTAACACGTGGAGGCCACCCTGTGTCTCAGGAGAGGGAGCCCCCATACCCATCACTCTTTTTCCCACTAGT
>NW_027708673.1:0-334 GCF_054177405.1 Leptonychotes weddellii | reverse complement strand
GGTGATGATGCATGCATTACCTCCTTTCCAGCTTTAAAGGATCATTGTAAACAGTACTTAGCAACCTTCTGTGCAACATCACCATGCTCATTCTGTGATAACTTGCAAATCATTATGTTGTTGCACTTGAACTTTAAAAGAGAATTGCTAAATTATATGTCAATTCTTTATTAATCTGTAAGACTGAGGTAAATGGCCCAGGTCTTATTCATCATTTTATTCTGAGCACCTAGGCGAAAAGGCTGATACACAGTGGACATTCAGAAATTCATTCACTGAATAAATAAAACATTTTTCAAGCTGTAAAGACTATTAATATTACTCTAAATTTTTT
>NW_027708672.1:0-334 GCF_054177405.1 Leptonychotes weddellii | reverse complement strand
TAGCCTTGTACTCCCATTAAATTCAGGGCGCCTGTGTGTGTCTTCCTCTCTGTAGTGTCAAGTCCTCAAGGACAGAGGTCCGAGAGGTCACGGTCTGGTCCTCTTGACATCTACCACAATGCCTGGCACGTACTAAGTATTCATTAATTTGGTGTTCATATATTAAATTTTAAAAAAATAGGTGTGTGTGTGTGTGTGTGTATGTTCACATGTGCTTTGGGTGATATGGCCCTTGCTTAGTGAGATGACAATGAGAATGGAAAAGAAGAGAAATCTTTTATTTTATTTTATTTTATTATGTTAGTCACCATACATTACATCATTAGTTTTTGAT
>NW_027708671.1:0-334 GCF_054177405.1 Leptonychotes weddellii | reverse complement strand
TCATGCTGTCATGCTCTACTTCTTGAGGGCAGAGCATCCACATACAGTACTCAGATTTGTCTCTTCCCATTTACTTTTTTTTTTTTTTTAAAGATTTTATTTGTCAGAAAGAGAAAGCGTGCGCGCACAAGCAGGCGGAGTGGGAGAGGGAGAAGCAGGCTCCCCATTGAGCAGGGAGCCTGATGCGGGGCTCAATCCCAGGACCCTGGGATCATGACCTGAGCCGAAGGCAGATGCTTAACCGACTGAGCCAGCTAGGTATCCCCCCATTTACTCATTTAATCACTGTTGTGCAGCACTGTGGGCCTGTGGGTACCTATCTTTTTTTTTTTTT
>NW_027708670.1:0-5957 GCF_054177405.1 Leptonychotes weddellii | reverse complement strand
CACCTGTTTTCTAGGGACCTTAGGGTTGCTGGCCTCTTGTTTTCCCAGCCTGTCTTCTGGGGGAGGGGCCTGCTGCACTGTTACTCAGGCAACCCTGTTTGGGCAGAGTTGCCCTGCCCCCTGTAGCCAGGGATGGGCTTAGTGGAAAACATTCTTGGGGGGCTTTTGTTCCCTGGTGGTTTTCCGCATCTCTTCCAAGAGTCAGAACAGAAGAGACTGTTTCCAACCCTCTGCCTCAGAGCAGAGAGATCGCAGTCTGTTTTTCAGTGAGCTCTCCAGGCCACACTGTCTCCGTTTCTGTCTGTGCTGCTATAAACTGCAGCATCCTGGATGATGCGCCCCTCTGCAGCGCTTCCAGTCCTGCCTCCAGGTTGGGGCAGGTCTCTGTCCTTTGTGCTTCTAGAACTGCCAGCCGCCCCCAGTTCGCACACATGGCCCCACCACTCCAGGTCAGGGGGGCTGCCCTAAAGTCCTTTCCCCGCTCCTACCAGTCTGCGAGTCTGTCCCCAGCCCCAGTGTCCCCAGCGCAGGAGGCTGTCACTCCCTGGCAGTGTAGGGTCCCCACGGCCAGGCTCCCTCCCACTGCCATTTATCCTCCAATATCTGCCCGCGGAATCATGGCTCCCCACTTCGTACCTCGAAACCAACCGCCTGCAATATTCTGTTTGTAGAGATCCAAATCTATCTTCCTACATCTCAGGCTGATTTCATGATGCTCAGAGTGGTCTGGTAGATATCCAGCTCAATTCCCGGGATGGGTTGGAATAGGGTCCCCTACTCCTCTGCCATCTTTTTCAAGTCCGAAAACAAATGATTTTTAAAATAAACTTTAACTTTGGGATAGTTTTAGATTTATAGAATAGTAGCAAAGAGAATAGAAAGAAAAAAATTCCTATATACTCCAAACTCATTTCCTTATTATTTTCGGTTTATATTACTATGAAACATTTGTCACAACTAATGAACTAATATTCACACATTGTTATTTTTTTTTTAAGATTTTATTTATTTATTTGACAGAGAGAGAGATAGCAAGAGCAGGAACACAAGCAGGGGGACTGGGAGAGGGAGAAGCAGGCTTCCCGCGGAGCGGGGAGCCCGATGCGGGGCTCAATCCCAGAACCCTGGGATCATGACCTGAGCCGAAGGCAGACGCTTAATGACTGAGCCACCCAGGTGCCCCCACACATTGTTATTAACTAAAGACAATGCTTTATTCAGATTTCCTTAGTTTTTTACTTATTGACTTTAATTGCAGGATTCCAACCGGGATACTGTGTTACATTTAGTCCTCACAGCTCCTTAGGTTCCTATTGGCTGTGACAGTTTCTTAGACTGTTTTTGTTTTTGATAACTTTGACATTTGAGGGATACTGCTCATATATTTGTAGATTGTCCCCCCAACTTGTATTTGTCTGATGTTTTTCTCATAATTAGATTGGAGCCATGGGTTTGAGGAAGGAGAACCACAAGAGTAAAGTGCCATTTTTATAACTATAATATCAAGTGTACCTACTACTATCAACCTGACTCACCTCTGTTGATGGTAACTTTGATCACATGACTGAGGTTTCTCTACTGTCCTTACCCTCCTCCCTTTCCTACCATACTCTTGGGAAGTAAGTCTCTATGTACAGCCTACATGTAGAGAGTGGGAGTTTTGTTTCACCTCCTTAAGGGTGGAGTATCTACATAAATTATTTGTAATTATGCTCTATGGGAGATTTGTCTATTCCTCTAGTATAAATTTATCTTAAAGATCATTAATTTATATAAGTACAGATGGAATAATGATACAATTTTATATTTTAGGTTAAATTCAATAATATGTTATTTTGTTGCTCAGATTTTTCCAGCTTTGACTACTGGAAACTCTGTTAGTTGGCATCGTGTCCCCTTGATATAATCCCATTATTGTGGAATTTTACTTTTGTTTTGTTTCTGAGTACATCCTCACCTACTGGAACTCTATGATGCTCTAGGGTCATTTCATATATTCATGGTCTACCATGGGGTTAGCCATTCTTCCAACAAGCCATGGGCCTCTTCCTTGGTGAAAGGTATGAGAAACCTAGGTATGCTTATTGCTATATCAATGTCATTGCTCCAAGGTCCTCTCAACTGATGGAGCAAGTAAATGTATGTATGTATAGTAGTCTCTGTGTAGTTTAACTACAGATATAGTTACTTACAGTTGTAGATACAGATAACAATTTTTAAACCTATAAGTTTATGCCAAATAACCTTATACCTGTTCATGTATAGTATAGTCTCTTGTAACAAAGTATCCTCAATTCCTTCTTATATCCCTTGTGACATTGTTAAAACATATGTAATATTTTATAATTTACATATATATAAATATATATGTAAAACATATGTATACAAACACACATATATTTCACACATTATATAGGCATTTTTGTATATATGTCATATTACATATGTGTCAATATATGTATATATTATATATGCACAGATGTATATGTAATCATTCATTATTTATTATTGAGAGATTTGTGTTAAAATTTCCCACTAACATGGAGAGTTTGCTAATTCTTCCCTAACTTCCTGTTAATTTCTATTTTGGTATTATTTAGAGGCTATATTAATATATCAATAAATATATAGAATAATTATTTGACACTAGTGGATGAATCTTTTTTTTTTTAATTTAGTGATACTCTTTGGCCTTAATAATCTTTTTACTCCAAGGTCTATTTTGAATAACTGTATTCTTTTACTTAGTGTGTCTCTTTGGTTTGGTAGTGTCTTTTTTTTTTTTTTTTAAAGATTTTATTTATTTATTTGACAGAGAGAGAGGAGAACAGTGAAAGAGGGAACACACGCAGGGGGAGTGGGAGAGGGAGAAGCAGGCCTCCTGCCGAGCAGGGAGCCCGATGTGGGACTCGATCCCAGGACCCTGGGATCATGACCTGAGCCGAAGGCAGACGCTTAACAACTGAGCCACCCAGGTGCCCTGGTAGTGTCTTTTTTTAACAGACTTAATGGTATATAATTTAAATACCATGAAGTTCCCTCATGTAAAGTGTACAGCTGTTCAATAGTATTTAGTATATTTACAGTTGGACAACCATCACCATAATCTAATTTTAGAACATTTTCATTACCCAACAAAGAAACCAGTACCGATTAGCAGTCACTCCCTCTTTCCCACCTCCCTCTTCCAGCCCTAGACAATCACAAATCCACTTTCTTCCTCTATAGAGTTCCCTATTCTAGACATTTTCATAAATGCAATCACACAAATATGGTCTTTTGTGGCTAGCTTCTTTCACTTAGTATAAAGTTTTTTGAGCTTCATCCTTACCGGTGCTTTTTCTCTTTATTGCCAAATAATATTCATTTGTAGTTGAATTATTTAATCCAACCTAAATATCTGTTATTTGTAATTACCTGTTTTATACTATTTATGAGTACCAGAGTTATGTCTCAGAGAGTATGAGCTCAAAGTGGAAATGACTTACAGAGCAAATGAATTCCTTAGATATAGAAGCAGGAGAAACCAGGGAGCCTATTGAAAGTGATTCTTGACATTGTTGAACTGGAGAGCAGAGCAGAAGATTATCCTAAGTAGGGGAGAATTTATTGATGTGGTGTATTCAGCCATGGTAAGATTTAGTGTTCTGATAAGAACAGCTGAGACAATTCAGAGTTAGGTCTTTACCACTGGATCTTGTATATGGTGATCACCTAAGTAAATAAAGTGAAGATACCAGAACTTCCTTAGCATAGTATTGAGGAAAGGGTCAGAGAGTTCAGGAAACTGGGCGTGTTAGAATGGTTTATCAACATGAGACCTTTCAACACACTACATTACTATGTTCCATTGGAGGACCCAGAACACATCTTTAAGAGATGGCTAACCTCTACAGGCTGGAGCCAATGACTGACAATGCTACATAGCACTGGGATCCATAATGGAAACAAGGACGATGGGATACTAGCATTGCAGGGATCAGAAGACAACAGTTAACTGTCAGAGGCTAAGTAGATGTGTCATCTTCGCTAACAGAAAGACATGATTTGTAGCCAGGGTATCATGATCTGCAGAAATCTGTGATGAAAGTTAATACATTGTGGTGGTCTTAGGCACAAAATAAATGGACAGTAGACTAGAGGCTCACTTAATCTGTATAATTAAAATCAGGACCTGGTGAGCAGCAAGAGAAAACTGTCATATTTCAATCAATATCCAGATCTAATTTCATCCACAGATCTGTAACCGACTGATTAAAGAAAAAGCCAGTTACCATGGTGAGGGTCACTCCCGTATCTTTGTTAAATATTCCTTTGATATTTTTACAGATAAGATCTGAGCCATTTGCAGAATAATCATGCAGTAACAAAATTGGAGTGCTCTGTGTTTTGAGGAAGTCAAATATGTGACCCGGGCTGAATAGAAAGAAAAGCACTAAAAATATCTTCATGGTTTTCTGGTAAAAGTGGGGCAGGTTTCTGGAAGTGATAAACAGAATTTGGCCAGTCTATCTCACAATGAGTATACTAGGTCCATAGACTTGTGATTATTTCCTCCTAACCCAAACATATAAATTGGAACAGACATACTAAGCACCTGCAGAACCCATATTGTGGTTCTGTCACCTAGGGAGCAAGAGTCCTTATTTTAATACAGCCAAATGGAAGCCATGAAAAAGCCCTCTACCACCCCACTCAAAATAGAAGCAACATCACATCTCAGAAGACTCAGCTATGTGCGCCAGAGCTCAGCACTACCATAAAAGATTCGACGGAAGCTGGAGCGGTGATCCTCATAACATCCCCATTCAATATACCTACCTAGACTTCTGAATAAAAGCACTCAGAACATGGCCAATGATGGCGGGCTGCTGGGAACTACTCCAGGTGATTGCTGTCATTGCAACTAATTACTAATGCTGATCAGTACAGCCCATAGTGCTTCATACACTACTGATCTGGTGAATGAACTCTTTATTCCCACCTGCAGGAAAGAACAAAAATTAGACTTTACAGAGCAGTGTGAATCAACTCTCTTCCCTCTCAACTAGGTTAACTTTCGCACACTTTGCCATAACGTGGTTTTGGAAACATTGAGCATCTTAACATTACAAAGAATATTACACTGGGGTGCCTGGGTGGCTCAGTCGGTTAAGCATCTGCCTTCAGCTCAGGTCATGGTCTCTGGGTCCTTCGATCAAGCCCTGCATCGGGCTTCCTGCTCAGTGAGGAGTCTGCTTCTTACTCTCTCTTTCTCTCCCTCCCCATCACTTGTTCTCTCTCTCTTTCTCTCTCAATAAATAAAATCTTAGAAAACAGAATATTACACTGAACCACTCTGCCCATGATATCATGAGGATGGGACTTGGCGAGAAGAAAGTGATGGGCACCCTAGAGGACCTAATGTAGCAGATATATACCGGAAGGTGGCAGATAAACATCAGTAGAAGTTCAAGTCCTGTCAGTTAATTAAAGTTTTAAGAGTCCAGTGGTTTGGGGTATGTCAGCATATCACCTCCAAGACAATGGACAAGTAATAACTACCCCCATCTCCTGCCACTAAGGATGCACAACACTTTGTGACTCTCTGTATATTTTGGAGACGGAAAGTATACCACACATCAAATATGTTCTGACCCATTCCTTTTTTGAGTAATCCAGAGGCTGACGGGTTTGAGTGGGGCTCAGAGCAAGAGAAGGCTCTGCATCAGCTCCGGGTTGATTTCTTCCTTCTTCTTCTTATTGTTGGAATACGGAGTTTAAAAAGTCAAAATGCGGGCTCCTGGGTGGCTCAGTTGGTTAAGCGACTGCCTTCGGCTCAGGTCATGATCCTGGAGTCCCGGGATCGAGTCCCGCATCGGGCTCCCTGCTCGGCAGGGAGTCTGCTTCTCCCTCTGACCCTCCCCCCTCTCATGCTCTCTCTCTATCTCATTCTCTCTCTCAAATAAAAAAAAAAA
>NW_027708669.1:0-334 GCF_054177405.1 Leptonychotes weddellii | reverse complement strand
TGGGCTCTTGTTTGTTGGGAGATTTTTGATGACTGCTTCAATTTCCTTAGTGGTTATAGGTCTGTTCAGGTTTTCTATTTCTTCCTGGTTCAGTTTTGGTAGTTGATACATCTCTAGGAATGCCTCCATTTCTTCCAGGTTATCTAATTTGCTGGCATAGAGTTGCTCATAATATGTTCTTATAATTGTTTGTATTTCTTTGGTGTTGGTTGTGATCTCTCCTCTTTCATTCATGATTTTGTTGATTTGGGTCATTTCTCTTTTCTTTTTGATAAGTCTGGCCAGGGGTTTATCAATCTTGTTAATTCTTTCAAAGAACCAGCTCCTAGTTTCG
>NW_027708668.1:0-334 GCF_054177405.1 Leptonychotes weddellii | reverse complement strand
GTGGAACTTCTGGTCTCTCAGTGAAGGTGGTTTAAGCAAATCAGTAGAGAGTGACGAGGGCCACAGCAGGAAAGTACAGGGTACTGTTGTTCAGAGATATTTTTTTTTTTGGAAAAAGGAATGCTGTTCAAGATGAGTAGGAGTTAGTCAGGCAAGAAAACCAGGGTGGAGGTGAAGAAAGATGCGGGGGGAGAGTGCGTGCCAGGGTCTGGAGGTGAGAGAAGTAGGACTTTTTCTAGAAACGTCTTGAGATACGATTAGTAATATGAAGAGAGAAAGGCTGGCTGAGTGTTAAAGAAAGGTGTGGAGCAGAATGAGAAGTCGGAGTTAGGGC
>NW_027708667.1:0-334 GCF_054177405.1 Leptonychotes weddellii | reverse complement strand
TGTAACAATAAATCTATGAGATAGGAACTGGCATATCCACTTTCACAGAGGAGGAAACCAAGATGTGAAATAACATGCTCAAGATTATTGAAAAATTCACTAACAACCAATATTTCATGGCAAGGTGCTCTGATTCCAATGTCTATTACCTCAGCAATTACTCTAAACTGCCTCCTCCTCTCAATCCAAGATTCAGAGGCTGACTGCCCTTTGCAGGAAAAGTTGTACTGCAGTGACCTCATTGTGTAGTACTTGAAAGGAGTACTTGCTCATTAATTAAGGAAAATTTCTGTTTGGCAAGAGCAGTCCCTATTGTAATGAAAGGTACAGCACT
>NW_027708666.1:0-334 GCF_054177405.1 Leptonychotes weddellii | reverse complement strand
TGGCAGCTGCAGCTCTGTGACCCTGCAGGCCCCTTGGCCCCGGGTGGTGACCCACAGATGGTCTTCCCAGAACCAATGATCACGCTGTGCCCCGGGGTGGGCTCAGGCTGGGCACCCCTTCACCCCGGCAGAGTTGGGGCAGGGACGCTGGAGGCCGTGGAGAGCTTCATGGTGATGAGGTCCTCAGAGTCCGGCCAGCGTGTCTGTGTTCATTGTGATGTGGAACGGGCAGCCCGGTCCCTCTCCCAGATCCCCTGTGGCCCCCGCCCTCCAGAGCTCGGCTCCTGTGGACCTGGAAAAGCCTTCTGTCCTTCCAGGTAAGCCAGACCAGAGG
>NW_027708665.1:0-334 GCF_054177405.1 Leptonychotes weddellii | reverse complement strand
GAGCATGGTCAGAAATTACATATGCTCCTCTCCGGCCTGGCCTCTGGAACATCCCAGTGAGACCCTCCACTCTCTATGTCCTACTATGGTGCCCTCAGATGCCACAGGTTGGCTTTGCTGTGATGGAAGGTGCTTCATTCTGGGCCATCATCTGGGAGAGGGGCTACCCAACCCACATGGACTGCACTGTGAGCAGGAAATACATCATCATCATTTTAAGCTACTCAGATTTTGTTTTGTTTATTTGAATAATTAGCCTGCTTTGTTTATTTTTATTTTTTTTATTTATTTTTATTCTTATGTTAATCCCCATACATTACATCATTAGTTTTAG
>NW_027708664.1:0-334 GCF_054177405.1 Leptonychotes weddellii | reverse complement strand
TTTTTTTTTTATATTTTATTTTGAAGTAACTATAGATTCACATGCAGTTATATGAAATGATAGAGAGGATGCAGTACACCTGTTACTCTGTTTCCCCAGTGGTCATCTCATGCACAGCTACAGTGCAATACCACGCTAAGATACTGACTTTGTCAAGATACAGAACATTTCCTTTGATCTTTGAATTTTCAAAATAACATAAAATCAATAAAACACATCAAGTTTCGATTCTAGGTTCATAAACAAAATTACCATTAAAACCCTTTTATCTATTGTTAGGGGTTCCAAAATAAAAAAAGGTAGAAAGGGCCAGTATTTCCTATCATCCACTTGC
>NW_027708663.1:0-334 GCF_054177405.1 Leptonychotes weddellii | reverse complement strand
TCCAGGGGTGGTTTTAGTTTCCATTTGCCTGAGTTAAGAGATAAACTGGAAAGAAGGGCTTAAGGAAAAATGTGGGACAAAGGCCAGTAAGTACAAGTACGAGGTAGGCAGGAAAGATTAGGTCTTGGGGTCTAGTTGGTGATAGTTATAATCAATAACATTAAACTTACCATCTTAAACATTTTTAAGTGTACAGTTCAACAGTGGTAAATATATTCATATTGCTCTACAACAGATCTCCAGAACTTTTTCATCTTTTTTTTTTTTTTAACATATAATGTATTATTTGTTTCAGGGATACAGGCCTGTGATTCATCAGTCTTTTTTTTTTTTA
>NW_027708662.1:0-334 GCF_054177405.1 Leptonychotes weddellii | reverse complement strand
TTTTTTTTTTATATTTTATTTTGAAGTAACTATAGATTCACATGCAGTTATATGAAATGATAGAGAGGATGCAGTACACCTGTTACTCTGTTTCCCCAGTGGTCATCTCATGCACAGCTACAGTGCAATACCACACTAAGATACTGACTTTGTCAAGATACAGAACATTTCCTTTGATCTTTGAATTTTCAAAATAACATAAAATCAATAAAACACATCAAGTTTCGATTCTAGGTTCATAAACAAAATTACCATTAAAACCCTTTTATCTATTGTTAGGGGTTCCAAAATAAAAAAAGGTAGAAAGGGCCAGTATTTCCTATCATCCACTTGC
>NW_027708661.1:0-334 GCF_054177405.1 Leptonychotes weddellii | reverse complement strand
GCTGCAGAATTATAGATAAATTCACTATCATAGAGTTCTTATGGGTTTAGTGTGTGTGTGCATGTGTGTGCGTCTGCGTCTCTGTGTGCATGCATGCGTGTGCATGTGCGTGCGTCTGTGTGTGCATGCATACATGTGTGCATGTACGTGCGTCTGTGAGTGCATGCGTGTGTGTGCATGTGCGTGCGTCTGTGAGTGCGTGTGTGTGTGCATGTGCGTGCGTCTGTGAGTGCATGCATGCGTGTGCGTCTGTGTGTGCATGCGTGTGTGTACATGTGTGCCTCTGTGTGTGCATGTGTGCGTGTGCATGCGTCTGTGTGTGCATGTGTGTGTG
>NW_027708660.1:0-334 GCF_054177405.1 Leptonychotes weddellii | reverse complement strand
GGTACCTATTGAAAGATATGAATTTAGTGCCACTGTATTGCCTGTAAGGTGACTGTTACTGTATATTGTCTGTGTTCCTTTCTGGTCTATGTTACTTTTAGGCTCTCTCTTTGCTTAGAGGACCCCTTTCAAGATTTCTTGTAGGGCTGGTTTGGTGTTCACAAATTCTTTTAGTTTTTGTTTGTCCTGGAAGCTTATTTTCTCTCTTTCTATTTTCAATGACAGCCTAGCTGGATAGAGTATTCTTGGCTGCATATTTTTCTCATTTAGTGCTCTGAATAGATCACGCCAGTCCTTTCTGGCCTGCCAGGTCTCTGTGAATAGGTCTGTTGCC
>NW_027708659.1:0-5958 GCF_054177405.1 Leptonychotes weddellii | reverse complement strand
AAAAAAAAAAAAAAGAGTCTCTTACGGTTTGTCTCCCTCTCTGGTTTCGTCTTATTTTTCCCTCCCTTCTCCTATGATCCTCTGTTTTATTTCTTTAATTCCACATATGAGTGAAATCATATGATAATTGTCTTTCTCTGATTGACTTATTTCACGTAGCATAATACCCATCCACATCTTTGCAAATGGCAGGATTTCATTTTTGATGGTTGAGTAATATTCCTGTGTGTGTGTGTGTGTGTGTACACACACACACATACCACATCTTCTTTATCCATTTTTCTGTCCATGGACATCTGGGCTTTTGTGTCTTCTTGTTAGTAAAGGAGAAGTTAGCACTCAAGTACTGGCTGCCCTGGGGATAATTTAGGAGATCTGGTTAACCGAGAGCATTTAGACTATCCAAGAGAAGAAAGAAAAGGCTTTTGACTTGTGGAATTTGAAAGGCAAGAACAACTCTACTGAAAACTCAAATATGGAAAACACTGCAGTTTTTAGAGAGGTGATGATTGGGGGAAGTAGGCTGGGGATGATTAGGGTGGGGAATGAATGCTCAGAGCCAACTGGTCTGTCACTCTGGCTCGGAGTTGGCAGGAATACTATTGTTGCAGGGATAGCTGTCAAGGCTCGTAGAAGCTGAGTGAGCAGGACGGAAACCCTGGGTGTTTGCTGAGGGTGCTCTGCAGTATATTGTGCACACTCATGTGGTTTGTGTGTGCACACATACATCTGTGTGTGCGTACCGATTCTTGGGTGATGTTCTGGATTTGGCTTATTGGTTATCACAGTGCACACATAATTTTTGTGAAATATTTTTAAGACTATGAGAACTAATAAGAGAACTTTATCAGCTGGCTAGATATAAGATCAGCATATGAAAGAGACTTGCTTTCCTGAGTGCTGGCGTTAGCCACTCTGCAAAATAAGCCTATTATACATGATGGAATAAACATAAAAAATGTGTCAAACCTATGAGAAAAAAATTATAAAACTTTTTGAAGGAGATATTGAGCACTTGATTAAGGGAATGACATACTATGTTTCTGGATATACTATTTTTCTAGTTTTATAAGCAGGGTAAATATTTAACCTCTCTGCATCTTATTTCTCTTATTTGTAAGATGGAAATGAAAATACTATCTACTCAATTAGGTTTTTTGAGAATTAAATGAGTTAGTTTATGTAAAGTATAATTGTTATTAATAAAAATATGTCAGGGCGCCTGGGTGGCTCAGTCAGTTAAACGGCTGCCTTCGGCTGCGGTCATGATCCCAGAGTCCTGGGATCGAACCCCACGTCAAGCTCCTTGCTCAGCAGGGAGTCTGCTTCTCTCTCTACCTCTGCCTGCTGCTCTGCCTACTTGTGCTCTCTGTCTGTCAGATAAATAAATAAAATCTTTAAAAAAAATAAACAAAAAATAAAAATATGTCAGTTCTTTTCAAATTAATCAATAATTTTGATGCAGTTCTAAATAAAATCCCCCCAAATTTTTATGGAGCATGAAAAGGATAATTCTTAAATTCAAATACAAATGTAAATGTTAAAAAACTACCTACGGAAATGATGAAAACTTAAGATTATGATGGGGAACTTGATCCAGCTTGATCATCTCAAAGCATACTTTGGAGAACTTCAGTAATAAAAACAATGTAATATTCATTAAAATAACAGACAAATATTTCAAATAATAGAGAATTGAATAAAGAGCCTCAACACTTTCCTGAATCTGTAAATATGGGATTTGATCTAAGAAAAATGTAACAGTCGAGATTCATGGGAAAGAATGGACTATTCAAAGAATTTTGTTGGAACTAATAACTATCTGTTGTATCTTTATCCAATACCAAAACCAAAAATAAATTCCTGATGTGGTTCCAAGTTAAATGAAAAACCACAACTATAAAAGTATTACAAGAAGATATAAGAAGGGTGCCTGGCTGGCTCATTCAGTAGAGCATGCCACTCTTGATCTCAGGTTTGTGAGTCCAAGCCCCACGTCGGGTGGAGAGATTACTTTAAAAAATAACATATTTTTTAAAAAGAGAGAAAATATAAGAGAATGAATATATAACTTTAAGGAAGCACTGCAAAGTATACTAATCAGGATTTACCTGAGCATAACAGAAATTATTTACCTGGCTTAAGCAGAAAACAATTAAGTACACAGAAATTAATGCTTAGAAAATGATCAGAAGGGATTGGAAGAACATGATCTAAGTAGAACTTTAAAAAAGAATTTCCAGAACATCACTGTAGATCTGGACCACCTGAATAATCAATAGCTCTGCTCTGATCAGAAAATTCCATGATCAGAAAATTGGGGAGTCAACTAACTTTAAGACCTCTCCACCTCAGCCCTTATATCCCAGCTAAATGGAGCCCCCATCTACCCTGTTTCTTGACATCCATGAAAGTAAAGAGCAAGAACTGAGGCTTCTTCTGCTGTCTGAAAACCAAATGTCCCTTTCATCATGCTCACCTGTGGAAGCAGCTAGACTAGCAAAGGCATGGACCCATCTCCCTCCCATCTTCTAAATCTTAGGGAGAAGGGGCTTTTCCACGAGAAGTTAGTTCACATGTAGAACTCAAGTTCAGATGGATTTTGTGAGATGTAATCTTTCTACATTCTAGTCTTTCTACTCTCCAGCCTTCAGGATGAAGTTAATCATGCTACAGGGGAGCTGGAATTTCACGAAGGGGATCAATTTGTGATTCCTTTCGCAAGAAGAAAAACAGAAAACTCACAGTAAGAAAGATAGGAAAAGATTGATAGATGCACTACATAAAATTTATAATTTTGATATGACAAAGGAGCCATAAACAAAGTAAAATCAACAACAACATCAACAAAAAGAAACATGCTGGGGGGGCCAGAATATTTGCAATATACAGAACAGATGAACATTAGTGCTCATAATATATGATCTCTGAATCACTAAGAAAAGCAACACAGTAGAAATATGAACAAAACATCAAAGCAAGCAATGAACAGAAAAAGAAATACATATGAACAATAAATGTATGAAAAGATTCTTAACCCAACCAGTAAAGAGTGAAATGCATATAAAAACAAGGTAGTATGATTTTTATCAGATTAGCAAAAAAAAGTATTTTAAGTGGTAATATACACAGCTGATGGAAGTGTAATCAGTGTTGCCTTTTTGGAGGGCCATTTAGTACTGACAAAATTTTAAATGCACATGCCATTTAACTGAACGTTTTCACTCCTAGGAATCAGACTTACAGAAACCTGGTTAATAAAGCATCATTTGTGACTGCAGGAAATGTAGACAACCTGAATGCTTTCAAAAGGAAAAAATGTTAAATAACTCAGGTATAGCTATTCTATGAAATAAATGATGTTTTTAACATCTATATTTATTCATAGTATCTTTAAAAATAGTCACAAAATTTCTGGGCAGGGACAGATTATTACTCACAATAACTAGTATTTCCCCTTTGTCCCAAGTCTTCCCGTTTCTGGGATGAGAGAATGAGAGCTGGGTAGGTATCACCCCACCTCGAGAAGGGTCTGTACTACAGGTGGGGAACCCCATAAACATGAACCTGGGGGTTTATGCAGAAGAGGAAGAGATCCTTCCTGGTTTCTCCCCTGAGAGGTAGAGAAACCTCTGTTCCCAAATATAAACAAATTCTTCCTGGGAACAAAAGGGAAAGGATGCTAGGCTCTTACCCTTTGGAATATAAATAAATGTCTCCAGGGGAAGGATAAGACAACCATGTCTGAGCTTACAAGCCTGGAATGTTTCCCTATTTGGAGGAGGTAAGTTTATTACTTTTGGGATGGGAGCAGGTGGCTCCAGGTCTAACACCCTGGATGCGAGGAGGAAGTCGATCTGGGAAAATGGAAACATTCCCTAGCCTGTTGGTTTCCTTCCCTTATAAAGCCAAACTATCCAAAAACATGACAAGAAGCAGATGAATACAAAGTAAATTTATGATAAGGGTACCCAGAGTAATCAGAATATAGAATATTAAATGAAAAGGACAATATATTAAATAGTATCTCATCTATGTGAAATTGGTAAATGAATTTGTTAACATGATTATCTCTTAGGAAAGGAGATTGGACATGATAGTAAAAAAGGGACCTTTGTTTTAACTGTATACACTTTTGTTACTGAATTTCAATGTAAACCGAGGGACAGCTTTGAAAATACTTTCTCTTCTGTGTTTTCCAGATTTCTTACAATAGATACATTAGTTTTATAATAAAAGTCACCTTTTCTTTTTAATGTTTTATTTATTTATTCATGAAAGTCAGAGAGAGAGAGGCAGAGGCAGAGGGAGAAGCAGGCTCCCCGCCTAGCAGGGAGCCCAATGCGGGACTCGATCCCAGAACCCTGGGATCATGACCTGAGCCGAAGGCAGACGCTTAACCATCTGAGCCACCCAGGCGCCCCAAAAGTCACCTTTTTAATAGTCAAAACCAGTTCATTCAACAAATGTTCTTTATACTTCACAACAGCCACAAGATTAATAAATTATATCTGTTATCACTGAATTTATCATTTATTCCAAAAGGAAAATGGTGAACCATTATTGATAAAATGAGATTATCCTCTTCTGCTATTTATCAATGTTTGTTCCACAATAACATTTTAAAATTTCATTCACTGGGGCACCTGGGTGGCTCTTTTGTCAGGTAAATGTCTGCCTTCAGCTCAGGTCATGATCTCAGGGTCCTGGGATCCAGCCTGCATTAGGCTCCCTGCTCAGCTGGGAGTCTGCTTCTCCCTCTCCCTCTGCCCCTCCCCCTTCCCGTTCCTCCCTCCCCCTGCCCCCTCCCTGCTTGTGCCCTCTCTTTCTCAAATAAATAAAATCTTTAAAATTTTTTTTCATTCATTTAGCAACATTTATTTAGTGTCTATTACATGCTTGGCATTATAATTGGCACTGAGGCTATAAAAAAAGTTGGTCCTTCTTGAACAGCTCATAGTCTACTGAGGGTAAAAGACTTGTGTTAGAATATATTGTAATTCCCTGTAATAAACAACAGCATGTGAACTAAGTGTGGTGTAGACCATGCAAGGGCAGCTCACTCTTGCTTGAGAGGGGAAGTGTTTCATGAAAAGGTGACATTTGAAGTAGTGCCTGAAGAACTCCATTCTACCGCAGCACAGCTGAAGGAAATCAGACCACTAGGTAATTTGATCTTTATCAGCCCAGTAAAGACCCCCTCTGTTTGTGGCTTGGTTTTTAAACCAAATGGTAGATAACACTATTTTCCAACATATAGGGACACTGAGTCCATGAGAAGACAGAGATGCATCTGGTTGAACTGAGTGAGGTCTCCAGAACTGTTATTAAAAGTTGGAGGAGTTGTCTAAGTGTAGACAACTTAAAAAGTAAGTCATGTGAAATAGATGTTCTTGATAAAATTCAGGGGGAGAGTAATATAGCAATTAAGGTTTAAGGCTTAAGTTCCTATGGTTCGAAGTGAAAAGTACTGGTCACTGTTATGTCCACTCTTCATTATTCCAATATAGACTTGAGGGGAGTCAGATGAGAGTAAAGGTTAGCTCAGAAGAGCTCAAAATGTGGTCCTCAGATTGGCAGCATCAATATCACCTAGGAACTTGTTAGCAATGCAAATTCTCAGTCCCCACTCTAGACCTACTGAATCAGAAACTCCATGGAGGGGTCAAGCAATCTGTGTTTTAACAAGCCTTTCATGTGATTCTGATGCCCACTGCATAATCAACTTTGAGAACCACTATACTAAGGTAAGCTCTCATTCATTTACATGCAACCAGTTAATGGTTTTAATTTAACCAGCTATCTCTTGTTTATGTACCAGCAGAAAGGAGGAAGCGTGGCAGAAAGGAGAATTTAAGAAACATTTTGCTATTTTTCTCAAATATATGTATGTAAATAATATTTAATAAAGAGTGCATGAGTGAGAATACTCTTTTTATTTTATTTTTTTTATTTTTT
>NW_027708658.1:0-334 GCF_054177405.1 Leptonychotes weddellii | reverse complement strand
TTTTTTTTTTTTAATACACACTTAAATAAGAGCCAAACTATTAAATCCTTTTGTGCAGAGCCAGGGGAGGGAGGAAGCAGGGAGGGGCCACCCAAGGGTACCTGGGATCAGGGATTAGAGGCTGCCTTCCAGGGCTGCACATCAAGGAAGGCGAGGGGATAACTCCCAAATCAAGGACAGCACAGGGGCGCCTGGGTGGCTCAGTCATTAAGTGTCTGCCTTCAGCTCAGGTCGTGATCACAGGGTCCTGGGATCGAGCCCCTCATCGGGCTCCCTGCTCAGCGGGAAGCCTGCTTCTCCCTCTCCCTCTCCCACTCCCTCTCCCACTCCCTCT
>NW_027708657.1:0-334 GCF_054177405.1 Leptonychotes weddellii | reverse complement strand
AATGGATGGAAGATCTAAATATGAGACAGGAATCCATCAAAATCCTAGAGGAGAACAGAGGCAGTAACCTCTTCACCCTCGGCCGCAGCAACCTCTTGCTAGACACATCTCGAAGGGCAAGGGAAACAAAAGCAGAAGTTTTCTTTTCTATAAGCAGGCATTCACAAAATGAAAATGGGAGATTTTTCTCTGTATATGTGCATACTATATTTGAAGAAAATACTAGGAAAATTAAATTTTTCTAGATTAGCAGCTCAAGTGCTGATGCCTTTTCCCTGTGTGGATGAAACATTTTGACTCGATAAATCATAGTTAGCTGCTGATTTGAGTCATT
>NW_027708656.1:0-334 GCF_054177405.1 Leptonychotes weddellii | reverse complement strand
GGCCCTAACTCACCCCGTAATCAGAGCTGCCATTTACTGGGCCCTAACGTGTGCTCTGACTACAGCGGAACCCCGTAACTGTTTTGGAATGAATGTCTGTGGGGGAGACCAGGATGGGGCCGGTCCAGTGTGGAACCTAGGACGCCCGTGTCCCTGCCAGTGTAAGTACGGATCCTGCAGACAGTGCTGTGGGCGGAGTAGCATTCCCGAGGGCCTGCAGGCTCAGTCCGGGTTCCTGCTCTGTCCTCAGCCCCAGCAGCCTCGCCCAGACAAGTTCTGCCAGTCCTGGGGACACAGGCACACACTGTATATTGAAAACCAAAAGGAGGGAGTC
>NW_027708655.1:0-334 GCF_054177405.1 Leptonychotes weddellii | reverse complement strand
GAAGCAGCCGACGGAGGCCCCTCCCCCGCCGTCTATCCTCCCGAATATTGCCTTGGATTCACTTCTCCGAACGTCCTACCTTCCAGAAAGTGGTCGCTTTTCTGATGATAGAGTTGCTGTTCTTCTTTTCTTCAGTCTCTAAGAGATAAAAGGAGGAGGGCCTGGGTGTCTCAGTCAGTTGGGCATCTGACTTGTGGTTTCAGCTCAGGTCGTGATCTCATGGGTCCTGAGATTGAGCCCCAAGATGGAGCCCCACATCATCAGGCTCTATGCTCAGCAGGGAGTCTGGTTGGGATTCTCTCTCTCCCTCTTCCTCTGCCCCTCCCCTCACTCG
>NW_027708654.1:0-334 GCF_054177405.1 Leptonychotes weddellii | reverse complement strand
CAGATTAAAAACATAAGGTTTAAGTCTTTTTTTGTGTGTGTGTGGTTTTAATGTTGACATAAAGGAAATACATTGCAGCGATTTTGGTGTAAAAATCTGGGTGTGTGGGTTAGTTTTACCATGAGCTGGCTTTTTGAGCTTTTGGACCTTGGGCAACTTATTTTACTTGTTTAAATCCCAGTGTCTTTATAAGTAAGAAGCGATGATCTAGTTGCTGCAAGATTAATGTGGTTACCTATCTTTGGGTACTATTATATTTTGTTTTTGGTAAACTGAAATATTAAGTCAAAGGACAAATATATTATCATACTTAATGTACTTTTTTTTTTTTTTT
>NW_027708653.1:0-334 GCF_054177405.1 Leptonychotes weddellii | reverse complement strand
TGTAGTAAGAAGCAGGGCCCCTGAGGGGCGCCTGGGTGGCTCAGTGGTTAAGCGTCTGCCTTCCACTCAGGTCATGATCCCGGCATCCCGGGATCGAGCCCCCCATCCGGCTCCCTGCTCGGTGGGAAGCCCGTTTCTCTCTCTCCCACTCCCCCTGCTCTCGCCATGTCTCTGTCAAATAAATAAATTAAAAAAAGAAAAAAAAAAAACCCCAGGGTCCCGGAACCAGTTTAAGCAAAAATAAAAACCTAACAAAGCTTTAATAACTAACATTTTTTTTTTCTGGTTAAGTATGCCCAACTTGTATCTGGGTGTACGCAGAATACAAATCTAG
>NW_027708652.1:0-334 GCF_054177405.1 Leptonychotes weddellii | reverse complement strand
TTACAGAATTGTGGAATGGGATCCTTTAGTTGAAGTAACTTACAAGAGGGGAGAAGAGAAAGCACTAGCACCTGGTGAGTGCCCCTGAGCAGCGTGGAAGGCTGTCCCCAGAGAGGATGCCGTGGGCCACATCCTACTGTGCAAGGCAGCTTAGCCCATAGGACTCCCGTCAGGGTGGGCAGCAGGGGGGCCACGTCTTCACTCAAACAGGAATCTGTGGTTCGCGGCCAAGGCTAGGGGAGAGAACACACATGTGCACGGGGCCTGGCACGACGATCCCAGCAAAGAGCTAATACAGCACCAGGGGCCCGACGCCTGGTACAGGGCTCCGCAC
>NW_027708651.1:0-334 GCF_054177405.1 Leptonychotes weddellii | reverse complement strand
TGAAAATATAAAATGGAATGCAAAGGATTCCTGAAGAAGAATGAAATTGTGTTTCATATGGTTATGGAATTTTAGGAAGCCCAGAAGTAAGTTGACGTGGACATTAAGTTTTTAAAAAATTAGGGAATGAAATTCAATCTATGAGTATTTGGTGCAAATATTTCAATTATCTATTAACTAGTGTCTTCATCACTTTGCTGCTTATTGATATAGCACTAATTATACTGCAAATAAAACTGTCTTAAAAGTATAATCTATATGACTCTTGTACATGTATCTTGAAATTTTCCAAGAAGATACATAATTGAATTCAGTCTTCAAAGCAGCAGACTAG
>NW_027708650.1:0-334 GCF_054177405.1 Leptonychotes weddellii | reverse complement strand
GCATTCAACTGGTACACAGGGTTCTCATTTCTCCACATCCTCACCTACACTTATTTCTTGTCTTTTTGATAACAACCATTCTGACAGATGTGAGGTGTTGTCTCGTGGTTTTGATTTGCATTTCCCTGACAATGAGTGATATTGAGCACCTTTTCATATACTTGCTGGTCAACTTCTCTGTCTCCATTAGAAAAATATCCATTTATATTTTCCCCTCATTTTTAATCAGTTTTTTTTGTTACTATTGTATGAGTTCTTCATGTATTTTGGATATTAACCCATACATATATAATTTATAATTTTTTTTTCCATTTGGTAGATTGCTTTTTACCTG
>NW_027708649.1:0-334 GCF_054177405.1 Leptonychotes weddellii | reverse complement strand
CATAAATTAATTGGGGAATTTGGGGCAGTAAACTATAGAGTCCTTTGACATAAACTGTTATGGGCAAGGCCAAAAATCCTATTTCTGGTGCATGCTTGGAATTGTAGTTTTTCATACAATGAGATGACTTCAGTGCGGCATGAAGGAATTAGCTGAAAGCCTGCTTGAAATGCTGGGTTGGATCGGAGTTATGTAGTTCAACCCGCTTTCCAACTGTATATCTGAGAAAAGGACACAGATTCAATTATTAATTCAACAAATGTTGATCAAGACAGACACAGTTACCATGTGATGGAGATTTCAGTTAGATGGAAGAACTCTATATTCAAATAAT
>NW_027708648.1:0-5959 GCF_054177405.1 Leptonychotes weddellii | reverse complement strand
GGTAGCTCAGTTGGTTAAGCAACTGCCTTCGGCTCAGGTCATGATCCTGGAGTCCCGGGATCGAGTCCCGCATTGGGCTCCCTGCTCGGCGGGGAGTCTGCTTCTCCCTCTCCCGCTCCCCCCTCTTGTGCTCTCTCTCTCTCTCTCAAATAAATAAATAAAATCTTCAAAAAAAAAAAAAGAATTTTAGCCCCTCAATCACAAGTTTCTGCAAGGATTTGCTTTTCCCTTTCAGTTTATTTGAGGCTCCTGCCCACCCCCATGCCTTCTGACACACACAAGGCTTGTCCCGGACCTGCTTAGGGTAGAGGCACAGAAGAACTTGATCAGCTGGATTGCCTAACACCTTCAGGTTTCAGAATCTATTTTAAGATTTTATTTGACAGAGAGAGAGGGAACACACGCAGGGGGAGTGGGAGAGGGAGAAGCAGGCTTCCCATGGAGCAGGGAGCCCGATGCGGGGCTCGATCCCAGGACCCTTGGGATCATGACCTGAGCTGAAGGCAGATGCTTAACCGACTGAGCCACCCAGGTGCCCCAAGGTTTCAGAATCTAAACACTTTCCTCCTCTCATTTTAGTTGCAGTCTTTAGGTATGCTCTCACTAACTTCCAAAGTCAGCCTGACAGCTCTGCTGGCCGGGTTTCTAAATGTTCCCGAGCAGTAGCCATAGCAGCCCATCAGAGAGGGGAGGAGGCGATTCTGCCAGGGGCCCAATGTGGTCTGATGATCCTGGAGCTTAATGCTTAAGGAACAGGTGCCCAGGTGTAGGCTGGAAGATTCAAGTGAGTTCCTTCAAAGTTCTGGCCCGAGGAGGCCACAAACTCTCAGAGTGCAGACCTGGTCCTCTGACTGTAAATTTCTCCACCCAGCCTGAAAGCAGCCTCTCGTCATCCACTCAGCCCAGCGAAAACTTCATGCTGTTGGCGGCTGAGCAGACCAGTGACAGTTTCTCAAATATCTCAGGAAGACCCCAGCTCACAGCAGACAGGTGGGTCATCCAGGCAAGAACCTGCAACATCCCTTCCTGTGGCACTGAGCTGTGGGTGGGGTCAGTGACACCCTCCGCCAAACTAGCTTAGTTCCTTCTTTTTATTCTAGACAATTATGCGTACAGCTTCTCCCCTCAGTTTTATTATAAGCCTGTCCTTGAAAACAGGGTCTGTGGCTGATTGGTCTGAATATTTCCTAGGCAAACTGCAGTGTTTTCATAAACAGTGCTCAATAAAAGGGATGAGGGATGAGTAAATTAATTCAAAGAAGGGTAAGCTAATAAAGCAGGCTCAGGGAGTTAGGTATTGACTGTCTCCAGTCCCAGCTCACCAGGGTCCCCTGGGTGAGACAATTCTGAGTTCTCTTTGCCTCACTTATCTGTTCTGTAAAATGGACAGAATAGACAGTAACCCAAAGCAGAAATGGCTCCAACACCATTTGCTAAGTAATTGTATGGGACTCTGTGCAACAAGTGATGGAAAACAAAAGCAAATCATGCAACCAATACGCTGAACAAGTACGACCTGAAGGGTATCATCAAAATGTAAATTTATTTTTGTCTTCCCTTTATATTTTTTTCAGTGGGAGAAGCTTTCTTCTTGCCCCGAGATAAAAGCTGGTTCTCTGACCGGCCCCATAAGCATATGGGCTCCCCCTTAAAATATAAAAGATCCTTTGGTCCCTTTAAATTGCAAAAGCAGCATCAATTCTGAAATTAAAATGTCTGGTGCCTGATAATTATCAAAACTGAACTGTTCACAGCTTCCCTCAACCTGGCCTCGTGTTCAGATGGTCCTCCATAGTGGGGACTGGGTTGTCACTCCTCTTGTTCTGTTTCCTAATTTTAAAGCTCACTTTTTCTCTTATGAGCTTTCTTGGGTTCTTTGGAGTCCCATACCTGACACTCCCCCACCCCCACCCCTCACTGCAGCTCTGGTGATGCTCTGACATCTTCCTTTCATCTGGCCACCACCCCCCTCAGGCTCCGGCTCTGCGGGCATCCACACCACCCAGGCACTAGCTGTCATAGCCCTTTAAGGGAGTCCTCTTGGGCAGGGCTTATTTTAAAGCTAAAGACAGGAGACAGCAACACAGCCCCCCAGAATCATAAGAAGTACTAGGCCATAAACACTTCACAAAAACGACACAAGAGGGAGCTCTAGAGCCCAAACCAGAAAGCTACCTTGACCTACCCTCATTCCAGAAAGTTCAGGAAAACCATTTCACATTAAAAATAACTGTCAGAAAAGGATAGTAATCAAACCCCCACACAAAATTATATAAGGAAAAAAGGAGTATATGAAGCATAGCAAAAGCTTACAGACAACAAAAACACACTAAAAAGACATGCCTTGCAAAACAAATGAAAACTACAACCCAGCATTTCAAAATGAGCTGAAAGAAATTAAGAAAGTGATAGAATATATGAAAGAACAACACAACTCAGAAGATTTATAAATGTGGTGATAAAACCGAGGAAAGAATCAGACATTTTTAAAGAAACGATTATTTCCAAAACGAAGCCTAAACCAGAGAGAATACAAGAGCAAACAAAGCAGATAATGCCTTAAGAGAAATGAAAGGATAAAGGGAGAGCTTAAAGAAAGAAAATAAGCATGTGTCTCACTTAGAATCAAAATTTTAAGAAATTTAGCTACACTCTGTGTTTTTCTAGACACACTAAGTGGCTGTGACTTTTTGTTAAGTTATTACTGTTTTTGGAGAACTGTCTTAAGGTTTTCTTTGGCTTTCTGCTGCTGCCCGGCTGGTTATAGTGGGCCTCAGACGGATCCCAGTGGGCTCAGATCTTGCCTTTGAGTCTTACTTAACACATGAGGTTCTCAACACATAAAAGCGACACTTAAGGTTTGGAGGGGAGTCTGTTCCAGTCCAGCAGAGCAGGCCTTAGCTTGAGCCTCCCTCCTGCTTGGCTTTCTCTGTTCAAGTCACTCTTGATACATCCCACCACATACACATGTTGTCACTGGCCATCATTGCCACGTTCCCATCTATGCTGAAGGCACCTGTACTGGAAAAGACATAATTTAAAAACGGTTTTTAAATTAAATTCTTAACAATGCTTTCTTTTTCTTTTATTGCTTACAATGATCCCCAAATTCCTGGGCTCCAATAGTAACACCAACGTTGCCATCAAAACAGACAAATTGGACAGCTACAAGATACCCTCCCCAGTGGCATCTCCAATCAACTTGAATATACCCATGAGAGCCGCCTTGAGCCACAGCCTCTGGGAACAAGAGAATCCAGATGGGCACTTCCTGCAAGCTCCTGTTGCCAGTTCCCTAGGAGAGAACCTTTTGGGACCCTGACACCTAGCCCAAAGAGGGTGATCTTCCCTAGCTTCATTCCGTGAACTTGCGACAACCTCCTATAATGCTGTTTTCCCACTGTGGGCCAAAGACCATGGGAGAGGTATGATGATGTTTATAACAAAGTGCTGCTGTACTTCCACCAATAAACCTCCAAGTGAGTTCCTAATTGTTATAAGTTGTGCTCTGTGGGGCTTCGGGCTGGGGATGGACTAATTAGGAGCAGGAGCTCACCCCTTAGGGAAATAAGTGGGGAAAATGTTCTGTCTACTCCTTTGAAACCCCAAAGCAGCCAAGAAAAGCCCAGAAATCCAGTCCAGAGGAAACAGCCAGGGCAGAAACCCAAGGTCCTCTTTCAGAGGAGTGGGGGGAACCAGAGGCAGGACTGCTACCAGCCCAAAGGGAAAGAAATCTTGAGAACTATGCTGACCAATTGGGAGATAACTTTGTGTGGCCCCACTTACCTCAAGCAAGAAATTGAGTCTTTACCACCCCAATCCCCATGTTCGTGTAAAGCTGTGAAGGCTCACCCTGGGCCATGCAAACCTTGGTTGCTAATAAAGACATGGCTTCTGGTAAGGATGACGATGACCACCTGTCACTGGAAGGCCTACCTGACTTGACTCTTCCCACCCTGGACCTAACGAAAGCAACCTGGAAGACACAGTAACTGTGTGTGCATATGAGGGGCGAGCAGGAGCGTGGGCCAGCCTCTGGACCAATGGCAGATATTTACTTGGAAAATACTACCACAATATGCAGGAACTATTTATTAGGTCCCTGCTAGGTGTCAGACACTGGGCGGGATGCTGGGTAAATTCGAGAGAGGGAAAGAGACAGGTTACCTGCCTTGAGGGAGGATGTAGGAGAGATACTGAGCCCTGTTCTGGAGACACAAGAAAGCCATTAAGGTTGACATGGTGTTTGAACCACGGGTCTACAAATCAAGGCTGGAAGCCCTTCTTTCCTAGAGTTCACATGAGAGGAGATAGAGTGACGAGGGAGGAAGAACATGGCCGTCCTCCCCTGTGCACAGTCAGGTGGGCTGAGCACTAAATCCTGGCCCGACCGGGTCAGAAATGACAAGAGCTGAGAGGATGCTTGATGTTTGTGGGTTTCTTCTTGTCTCCAATAAAAATTAAAACAAAACACATTTCCTTCCAGCCTGTTACAGTCAAGCTGAGCATTGCTGGTGCTGGTGAGGAACATCTAGCAGCAGAACTTAGAGGCTGATGTGCAGGATGACCTTCCTTGCTTCCCAATTTATGCCTGTGGTCCTAGGATCATTATCGATATGTACCCACGTCATTCTCAAAGTGTCCCTGCACGAATGGCCAACCACTCGACTGATACACGTGTTTACAAACATTTAGGAGATCCCCCACCCTCACTTCTATTGCCTTGGTTTACGACTCCATCCGCTCTCACCTAGATTACCCTAATAACCCCAGCTGGCCTCCCAAGCTCTCATGGTTATAACAATAGCAGCTAACTTCATTAGCAACTTACCATGTGCCCAACCCTATGCTAAGACCTTACAAAGATCACTTAATCCATACAACTCACTGGGAGGAGATCCTCTTGCTAACACATTTATGTGAACGTGAGCCACAGAGAGGTTCAAGAACTTGCTCAAGGTCATATAGGGAGTAAGCAGCAGGGCCAGGACCTGAACCCAGTCTAACTCCAAAGTCCGATGGCTCTCTGATTTCGTCCCAATCCATTTCCCTTCTGCACTGCTGAAGAGCAATCTTTCTGAAACATAAATCTGACTAGAGCCTCACCCTTGATAAAAAACACTCTCTGATAGGAAATGACCAGGCCTATTTCTCCAGCCGCTCCACCTTCCAGAGGCTGCTTCCCTTGCACCTCCTGTGTCCACCACACTAAACGCCCCATGCACTTCCGCTTCCGTACTGCAAGGGTGTGGCACGTCCTTCACTCGACGCACGTCTCGTTCCTTGCGCGTCTACCTGTTGCTCTCGCGATACTTGTCCTTCCTGCGGGAGCTCTGCGCGGCTGTTTACCCTGCGTGTGCCTGTTTCAACCTTTCTCACACCGTTACAGTTGTTTACGTGGCCATTGCTTTGGTGGGACTAGGAGCTCTCTAAGAACAGATACCGCTTTGTATTAGAGTTCTTTACCCAAAAAAGGAGCTGACTCTAATTTAAACCAAAGGGAATTTATTGGAAGGGTAGGAGTTAGCTCACAGACTCGACGGGACAGCTGAAGAGCCATTGCTGAATGTGCGGACATCAGAAGAGCTTCGTGGATTCAGGTAAGGGTGGCTCATCAAACATCTCATCCGATGCTGCAGCAGGCTGGGGGGTTCCTCAAGGGAAACGGAGGGGTGCCACAAAAGAACGGCTAGGAGATCAGATGTCTGGTGGCTGATAATAACAAATGTCCACCACAATGTGACTCTCTGCTCTCTGTTCAGAGAGGCGCTCTGCCCCGGGCCTCAGGCATCTCCGCACATCCTTGCTAAGTAAGCCAGATTGCAAGGCCCAAGTGGGTAGTTTTGCTCACTTGCATGTTTCGGGAGAGGGATGAAGAGTTTAGACAGATTGCCTCATACTTTGTGTGTTCCTTTGAAACAGTTTTTTACTCAATACTGTGCCTGAAGGATTCCATTCT
>NW_027708647.1:0-334 GCF_054177405.1 Leptonychotes weddellii | reverse complement strand
AGATAGGAAAAGTCGTTGACAACATGTAAAGGCAGAAGGCTTGAACCTGTCCTAACTTGGTAGAGTCTTTTTCTTATTGTTATTAATCACAAGACCAAAACCTTTGAAGTGATCTTCATTTTCTCCCCCCTTGGAGGGGCATTTATACAACCTCCCATGTCATGGAGGGTCTCCCTGGGTCCTGATCAATTTCAGCAAAAAAATGTGAAGCCTGTGGCTTTGTTGTTTTTGAGCGAGCCCATTGTATCCAAACCAAACCAGAAAACAACAAATCTGTGGTTGGGGGAGGGGAGGGGATCCTTTTTAAAAGCAGAGAGGACTAGGTGGAGCTGGT
>NW_027708646.1:0-334 GCF_054177405.1 Leptonychotes weddellii | reverse complement strand
GGTGTTATAATGTTGCTATACACGTACAGCAGAATTTTAAAACCAACTTCAGGGGCCTCCTTAGACTCCACTTAAGAACTTCTGAGCCAAGAACACCAGTCCAGCTGGAGTGTCTCAGACATTTAGTACCAACTGGCAATGAATTTGCTCTGTCTGGTTATCCTCCACCGTCTCTAGTCATTTTCTTTTTTTTTTTTTTAAGATTTTATTTATTTATTTATTTCCTCTCCTTCTGCCTCTCCCACTGCGCATGCTCTCTCTCTCTGTATCTCTGTGTCTCAAATGAATAAATAAAATCTTTAAAAAAAAAAACAAAACAAAACCCTGGAAGCAT
>NW_027708645.1:0-334 GCF_054177405.1 Leptonychotes weddellii | reverse complement strand
GCCTAACGACTGAGCCACCCAGGCGCCCCTGTAGTGCAGTTATTTTCTTAATTTTATTTTTGTATTGTTCATTATTATTGTAAAGAAATAAAATTGATTTTGGTATATTGATCTCATTATATCCTGCTACCTTGTGTAATCTGATTATTTAATAATGTTTTTGTGGATTCTTTGTGATTTTCTGTATACAGGATTATGCCATCTATGAATAAAGGTTGTTTTAGTTCTTCCCTTCCAATCTGAACACCATTTATTTCTTTTTCTTACATTATTGTCCTGACTAGAACCTCAAGTATGATGTTGGTTAGAAGGGGTGAGAGTAGACATCCTTGTC
>NW_027708644.1:0-334 GCF_054177405.1 Leptonychotes weddellii | reverse complement strand
TATAGTTTGTCTCCCTCTCTAATTTCATTTTATTTTTTCCTTGTTTCCTCTATGATCCTCTATTTTGTTTCTTAAATTCCACATATCAGTGAGATCATATGATAATTATCTTTCTCTGATTGACCTATTTCCCTTAGCATAATACCCTCTAGTTCCATCCAAATCATTGCAAATGGCAAGATTTCATTTTTTTTTTTTTGGCTGAGTATATAAGTATTATATATATATATATATATATCACATCTTTATCCATTCATCTGTCCATGAACATCTGGGCTCTTTCCATAGTTTGGCTATTGTGGACGTTGATGCTATAAACATTGTGGTGCAGGTA
>NW_027708643.1:0-334 GCF_054177405.1 Leptonychotes weddellii | reverse complement strand
TTAAACTGTTGGTGGGAATGCAAGCTCATACAGCCACTCTGGAAAACAGTATGGAGGTTCTCAATACATTTAAAATAGAACTACCCTATGACCCAGCAATTGCACTACTAGGTATTTAGCCCAAAGATACAGATGTAGTGAAAAGAAGGGGCACATGCACCCCAATGTTCACAGCAGCAATGTCCATAATAGCCAAACTATGCAAGGAATTTGTGGAAGGCTGAATATTACTCAGCCATCAGAAGAGATGAATACCCACCATTTGCATTGACATGGATGGATCTGGAGGGGATTATGCTAAGTGAAATAAGTCAAGCAGAGATAACAATTATCA
>NW_027708642.1:0-334 GCF_054177405.1 Leptonychotes weddellii | reverse complement strand
TTGACAGCCACTGCGTTGTACACTGTAAATGGGTGAATTGGGGGTGCCTGGGTGGCTCAGTCAGTTAAGCATCTAACTCTTGCTTTTGGCTTAGGTCATGGTCTCAGGGTCATGATCTCAGGTCATGAGATCTCACCCTGTGTTGGGCTCTGTGCTCTGCTTGGAATCTGCTTGAGATTCTCTCTCTCTCTCTCTCTCTGCCCCACCCCATGTCTTTCTAAAATAAATAAATAAATCTTTTTTAAAAATGGGTAAATTGTATGGTATATGAATTTTAACTCAACAAAGCTGTCATAAAGAATAAAATACTAGGGGCCCCTGGGTGGCTCAGTTG
>NW_027708641.1:0-334 GCF_054177405.1 Leptonychotes weddellii | reverse complement strand
TTGGATGCTCCCTGGCATTGCTCTCAGGGGGTAGACCAAGAAGGGAAAAGATAGCAGAACTCAGACTAGCCAATTATGGGGGTCTAGAAAATTAGGACTTTTAGATCATTGGACTTCAGTTTTATGAGACATTTCTATCCTCTACATCCATGGAGAATTCAGAATCAGCCTTTTGCAGCCACAGCATATTTCACTTTGATTGAAATACAAGTAAGACATAAAATGCACAGATCTTGAGTGTTCACTCTGATGAGTTCTGGCAAATGTATGCATTAATGTAATGACCACCCAAAATAAGATGGTTTGCATTTCCATTACCCCAGAAAATGACCTC
>NW_027708640.1:0-334 GCF_054177405.1 Leptonychotes weddellii | reverse complement strand
TGGCAGCTGCAGCTCTGTGACCCTGCAGGCCCCTTGGCCCCGGGTGGTGACCCACAGATGGTCTTCCCAGAACCAATGATCACGCTGTGCCCCGGGGTGGGCTCAGGCTGGGCACCCCTTCACCCCGGCAGAGTTGGGGCAGGGACGCTGGAGGCCGTGGAGAGCTTCATGGTGATGAGGTCCTCAGAGTCCGGCCAGCATGTCTGTGTTCATTGTGATGTGGAACGGGCAGCCCGGTCCCTCTCCCAGATCCCCTGTGGCCCCCGCCCTCCAGAGCTCGGCTCCTGTGGACCTGGAAAAGCCTTCTGTCCTTCCAGGTAAGCCAGACCAGAGG
>NW_027708639.1:0-334 GCF_054177405.1 Leptonychotes weddellii | reverse complement strand
CCAGGATCATGACCTGAGCCGAAAGCAGTCGCTTAACCAACTGAGCCACCCAGGCGCCCCCTGCAACTTTTTTTTTCCACTTCCATTTGCACGGAGTATTTTTCTACCCCCCTCACTTTCAGTGTTTTTACGTCTGAAGTGAGTTTCTTGGAGGCAGCACACAGAAGACAGCCTATAGATAGAACATTTAGTCCACTGACATTTAAAGTAATTACTTATAGACATATACTTATTGCCATTTTGTTAATTGTTTTCTGATTGTTTTTGTAGTTCTGTGTTCCTTTTTCTTTTTCCAGGATTTGATGACTTTCTTTAGTGTTATGCTTGGATTCCT
>NW_027708638.1:0-334 GCF_054177405.1 Leptonychotes weddellii | reverse complement strand
TTAAGTTTAAGACCGTGCACCGTGGCAGCTTCACCCACCATCCGCATCCAGTTCATGCCACTTTTTTTTTTTTTAAAGATTTTATTTATTTATTTGAGAGAGAGAGAGAGAGAGAGCGCAAGAGGGGGTAGGGTTAGAGGGAGAAGCAGACTCCCCGCCGAGCAGGGAGCCCGATGCGGGACTCGATCCCGGGACTCCGCGATCATGACCTGAGCCGAAGGCAGTCGCTCAAACGACTGAGCCACCCAGGCGCCCCTTTCTTCTTTTTTTTTTAAGATTTTATTTATTTGTCAAAGAGAGATGGAAAGAGAGGGAGAGATAGCAAGAGAGTACA
>NW_027708637.1:0-5959 GCF_054177405.1 Leptonychotes weddellii | reverse complement strand
AAATAAATAAAAAAAAATGACATTATGCATGTGCCAAAACCAAAAACAAAAACTATTCAACATAAAGAGTAAACACTAATGTAAACTATATAGTTTAGCTAATAATAATGTATTAATATTAGTTCATAAATTATATCAATGTGCCACACCAGTGCAAGATGTTACTAATAGGGGAAACTATGGGGTGGAAGTGGTGGGGTATGGGAACTCTCTGAACTTTTGGTTAATTTTTCTGTAAATCTAAAACCAAAAAAAAACAAAGTTTATTAAATACAAAAAAAAAAAAAGAAAAACAATAATATTTGCAAGGCTGAAAGCCATGATAGCAGTTGAGAGTAGTAATGTAAATAAAAAATTTGAAGTTCAAACTAGGACAAAGGTAATAGAAACGGAGAAAGGGGAATGACTTGGGAGATATTTATAGGTGTGATCACTTAGGATTAGATTGGATCATAGAGGTTGGGGGAATGAGGGCAAGGGAAGAATCTAGACTAACTCACAATTTTGACTTGGGTGCCTGGATGATATCCATCATGATAGGAAAGAGCAGATTATGTTTGAGAACAATAATGATTTCATCTTTGAACTTCTTGAATTGTAGATGATAGTAGCAAAGATGAAGGAGATGTCGTATAAAAAACAATATGACTGAAAATTTAAAAAATTAAAGATGCTTTCTTGTCAAAGATTTGGGGGCACTGTGTTTTTAGAATAGACTTTCTTCACTAATCTTCTATATTCAATAAACCAGTTTTAGAATAGATTGAGAAAAGATTTTAAAATCTGCTTAGACCATACTAATGAGAACAAAAGTTAAAGGGGACTGAATGGAAAGAGTCAGACAGGGCGCCTGGGTGGCTCAGTTGGTTAAGCGACTGCCTTCGGCTCAGGTCATGATCCTGGAGTCCCAGAATCGAGTCCCACATCGGGCTCCCTGCTGTCAGCAGGGAGTCTGCTTCTCCCTCTGACCCTCCCCCCTCATGCTCTCTCTCTCTATCTCATTCTCTCTCTCAAATAAATAAATAAATAAATAAATCTTAAAAAAAAAAAAAGAAAGAGTCAGACATTGTGAAAGAGCAATACTAAGCATTACTTCCAAATTATTAGGCAATCTGATTTTGCATAACACCTACAGTGGAAGGAAACTGACTTAGATATGAAAACACTACAAATCCCTTAACATGAGATGCTTCAATTGTGTCTCTGAAAATATTTTGATTTCTTTGTGTAAGTGCTACTGCATATCATTGCCTCTAACTACACACTTAGCAGCACTCTGAAAATTGAGCTGGTAATTTGGATGGCATATCACAACAAGTGTAGCAAAGCCGGGGAATATTAAATGGTATGCAAATTGATTCATGAATATGAATAGCATCTGAAATACAGATACTGTCACAACATCATAAAATTAAAAATAGGATTTTATTATAAAGACCCAAATTTTATGGAATAAATGAAAAGTGGCTAACTATCCATAGGATTCCAACTTCATTAAAGACAGTCATGCTCCTATGCATTTTTTTTTAATGGGGAAATGAAGAGTATGCTAAGTCCTGAGAGAGCTGTAGGAGCTAAAATATGAAATACATATTTAGTTTAATACTAACAATTCCTAATATTTTGATAGTGATCTGTTTGTTACAAAGTACTGTCACAGACTACTTGAATTGTATAATGTAAGTAGAGCAGTTAGTAATACATTTATTTATAGATAAGTAAACTGTGTGTTCAGGGAACTTAAGAAAGTTCTTTCAGTCAAAACCTACATTGAGTTCCAAGCCTGGTGACTAAAACATAGGACATTTTAGATCAGCTGAGCTTCTAAGAGTCTGCCAGAGATTAAACATGTGGTTGTCCTTTTGGTTTTGCTTATTTTTGTTTCACTTTACACTAAGAAATCTCTCCAATCATCCAAAAGAGAGCAAACCACTTCTGAGTCCTTGAAGTAGCTTCTTTTTGAAGGGAGAATATAGACATCCTTGAGGCACTGAGGAGCAGTGCCCAAGCAGAAGTGAGAAGGCACTCCATAATCTGAAAAAATTGGTTGTAATACCTTTTGTGTAAAGAACATGTGAAAGGAGAAGCAGACATCGTTTCTAGTACATACTATGAGTGAACTCAGCACCAGCCCTAGCTGAGCATTCTGGATGGAGTTGGCTTACATTAAAGCAGGATTGCACAAATAAGTCAAAAGTTTTGTTATTATGAAAATGTTTAGTGGCATCAAACTAGGATATCTCTCTACCTTCTCAAAAACAGATTTTACAACTAGTAAGAGAACACAGGATTATACCATTCCCTGATTCATTAGTTACTTAAAGTAATACTCATCTTGTGAATTTTTTTATTAAAATATAATGAAATCATAGAATTCTAATTTAAATATATGTAAATTGTTATGCAGTTGCCATACACCTAACATCAGCATCATCCCCAGTGCTTTAATTAGATAAACTCCCTATGGGTCTGTTATTTTGCCTCTTCTCATCTTATTCTATATGTTTTCTGTGGGTAGCTTTATCCATTCCCTTTACTGAAATTACCACCGATAGGCTGAATATCATAAACCTTTTTCCTAAAACTGAGACACAAAATACTACTGTCCCCTGGACATATTTACCACATCATGTCAGCCACAAACCTGGGATTATCTAACTTTCCTTTTTGTCTCTCTTCCTCCACTTCCAACTGGTCATTAATTTCAATGCATTCCTCATCATGCTACAGACTGGCATGGTTCTTGAAGGAAATGTGTTGAGGCCCATTCACCACTAAAAACTATTGTAGGTTTCCTAAGGCATGTAGAAGCAAACAAACATACACACACACACACACACACACACACACACACACAACCTTAAACTCTTTCAGAATAGTCAAAGCCTCTGTAATCATGTGGCTTTTCCCACCTTCTTAATTCCCAACCAGTATACCAGATCCTTAGTCTCTCTGCTTCCACCACTCTGAACTCCTTACAGCTCCTTACAGTTCCGGGAGTAGATCAACTTTTTTTTTTTTTTACTTCATGGTAGAGGTGTGTGTGTGTGCGTGTGTTTGTGTGTGTGTGTGTGTGTGTATGTGTTTTCCTTCATAGGAGGAACATATTTGCCCCTACTAGGAGTTCACTTTTATCCCTTGTTCATCAAGAAATTTTCTACTCAACGTTTGAGACTCAGGACAATTGTTGCCTTCTATGGAAAGCCCTTTTATTTATCCTTTTTTGTGCTGTAGCTGTTCTTTGTATATATCCCTATTATAGCACCTTCCGAATGCTATTGTCTTTATTTGTTTATGGGCCTAGAGATGCCTCTTTTCATCTAGATGGTAACACTGAAAACAGTAACTAAAATAAAGCCGTGCTCCTTGAGGTCATAGGACCTTGATGCAGCTATTTTAATGAGAAAACATTTTAAATCTGTATGAATAACAAATTATTTAATATTCAGCTTTTAGAATTGGCAAGATAATGCAAAATGGCAGTTTAATGTCACTCCTGCATCTCATCTCATCCTGGTATCTACATGGGAGATGGTCAGATGTGTGAAAAAAGGCTAAGTTAAACAAGACACATCAAAATGACTTGCTTGAAAAACAAAACCACATGACGAATAAATTGAGAACATGTTTAGATAAGAAAAGTTAGGGATATTGGACCCTCTGTAACTATATCTAAATAACTATAAAGATAACCAGGACACACCAAATACATATAGATAGGTAGATGAAAAATCAGATAGATAGCTTTAATATATTTATTATTTAATATTGCTTTTCAAAGATATCCTTGGTATACTTTCTAATAAGCTTAAATATTTTCTACACAAACAGGGGCAAACTAGACCCCCAGAATTTACCAGAATGGAATAAAAGAAACCAAAACATCCAGAATCATCAGCTGAAACAAGTATCCTATAGAGCAGTGTTTCTCCAACTTCTTTTTTTTTTCATTATTACCCTCCTAAGGAGGCTTGTTAGACATTTTATTTTAATCCCTTCCATGAAATTTTAATGCCACAGATACAGTGTGTATCTGTTTATGTATTTTCTTTATATCTGTGCTTTATACATAAAATAATAAGATATTTTCACCTTCCCCAAGGGGGTAATATTGCCTCCACTGAGAATGTATACTTTGAAAAAAGGTCAGAAATAATACTCATTTTAGAACTTTGGCCCAACCATGAACACAATGTAAACTTTCCCCTTGTTTCCTTTAGCATAATGAGACAAACTGAAACTTTGTGAAATAGGACTGGGATCCCAGCATTGCGGTGCAGCTATCAGTCTCCGGAGGCCTCTCAGGTCCCTGTAAGTTCTATCAAGACTTCCCTTGAGAATTTTTCTGTACTGCTCTTTTTGCAAACTGAAACTTCTCTGGAGAATATGGACCGATGTGAATAATAAGGGTTTCTGGTAAACTTGAAAGGCCTCAAGTGTCTGCTTTCTCAGTATGTATATCGTTGGGGCCAAGGGCAGGCTGCCCCCAAATATGCCACTTTGTTATACTGATTATTTGAAAGAAAAGTTACTTCAGAAACAGCCAGTGCAAGGACATTCCTCTGTAACCCCTGAAAGCAGAAAACAAATCTCCCATATGAAAAATATCCTTGCTATACTGAGTAAAAAGACATCCTTATCACCAGAGATAGAAACTTTAAAGCCAAGAAAACTGTACAAATACACTTTGTTACCCTTTTTCCAATCTACTACCACAGCCCAAATTCCACTTAGAATTTCTTACTAATCAAAACTCCTAAACTGGGCGCCTGGGTGGCTCAGTCGGTTAAGTGACTGCCTTCGGCTCAGGTCATGAACCTGGAGTCCCGGGATCGAGTCCCGCATCCGGCTCCCTGCTCGGCGAGGAGCCTGCTTCTTCCTCTGACCCTCCCCCCTCTCATGTACTCTCTCTCATTCTCGCTCTCTCAAATAAATAAATAAAATCTTTAAAAAAAAAAAGTAATTGGTTACTATTGTTGGAAAAGAAAACTGAAGTAAGGCCAAAATTTCATCATGAATTTGGGTACAGTCCTTTTAATAAAGGAAGATGATTAGCTTAGGACACAAGAGTTCCCATTTATGATTTTGACAACTTAACGCAAATTTTCATAATATCGGGCACCTGGGTGGCTCAGTTGGTTAAGCGACCGCCTTCGGCTCAGGTCATGATCCTGGAGTCCCGGGATCAAGTCCCGCATCGGGCTCCCTGCTCAGCGGGGGATCTGCTTCTCCCTCTGACCCTCCTCCCTCTCATGCTCTCTCTATCTCATTCTCTCTCTCTCAAATAAATAAATAAAATCTTTAAAAAAAAAAAAACTCCTAAACATCTATTTTCTTTATCTTGTCAATTCCTCACAAATTTAATGTCTCTGTCTAAATGTATAGAAACTGCCTGCCTGGGTCATTTCTTCAGGTCTCAATTTTATTTTTGCGTCCCTGTGCACATGTAATAAAACTTTGTGTTTTTTCTCTGTTTAACCTGTCTCATGTAAATATAATTCTTAGTTGAGCTGGAAGACTTGAAGGGTAAAGGAAGAATTTTTCTTTCCCTTCAGTGTTCTGGGGCTAGAACAGCAATGGTGCTCCTTCAAAATTAAGGCCCAGACATTTCTCTGTCTTCAGGTAGGGAGGTGGAGAAAATACAGGGAGACTCCCCATTCCAAAAAGAAATAATGGGAAGGCATCGATATCAAAGTTTTAGATTATTTGTGTAAACACAGGGGGGCTGACTCTTAAAACCTCTTGAAGTTTTTCTCAGAGTTATAGAAGTCTCAACTGATTATCTTTAACGGTGTGCAAACAGAAACAAACAAATCCTCATCAGTTACATACTATAAGAAACCTGTGACTCGGGCGCCTGGGTGGCTCAGTTGGTTAAGCGACTGCCTTCGGCTCAGGTCATGATCCTGGAGTCCCGGGATCGAGTCCCGCATCGGGCTCCCTGCTCAGCGGGGAGTCT
>NW_027708636.1:0-14448 GCF_054177405.1 Leptonychotes weddellii | reverse complement strand
GTTTTTAGGTGTTCAGAATGGTTTGATCCCTATCCAGCTGAATTCCTGAGAGGAGACGAAATCCAGGTCTCCTACTCCTCCGCCATCTTGCCACAACTTAGTACTCTTTACTCTCTACAAGATGAAGGGTTAAATTAGTGTAATTCTAACTCTTACCCAGACTAACCAGTCTGTTATAATTGTCAAAGTAGAAGATTTATGTAGATACAGGTTTTCAAAAGTCCTAACAAGGTGAATGACTAAAGCCATGTAAGATGTTCTTATCACCTTTCTGATAAACAACTTGTTTTTTAATAGTCATAGAATACATAGATCTGGATAGCAATACTGTTTGTAGGGTAGCTGCATGGCTCAGTCAGTTGAGCATCCAATTCTTGACTCTTGGTTTTGGCTTAGGTCATGATCACAGCGTCATGAGATCGAGCCTGCCTCAGGCTCTGTGTTCAGCAGGGAGTCTGCTAGAGATTCTTTCTTTCTCCCTCTGCACAACCCCCCAAAATAAATAAATTAATTTAAAAAAATGACTACTGGTAAATGATTTTTTTCTCAAAAGGGACACATCTGTCTCTAATTAGAAGATATAAGTATATCAGTCTCTGGGCATATACTGTTAAATTTCAGGAGAAAAAAGCCTGAATTTTCATAAAAATGCTTTTATTCTTTCACAAAATAAAAACTCATCAGATGCTATTAATCTGTGATTTAATTTCATTCTCTGTTGTTTTCTGTAGGTAGTGTCATCTATTGTTACATCTGTTTTGTGGTAGAAAAACCAAGTTTAATAACGTCCCTTTACATTTCTTCTAAGACAAAGAAAATGTTAATAGTGTAAAATGAAGAAAAATAATTTTGTTTCAACCCACACAGGTTATTGTGTTATAAAGACTGGGAAATAAATAGATTAAGGAAACATTCTGCTTAAAATGACAGAACTTGTTAGAGTAGGGCCTGAGTGTCAAACAAAGAAGCTTTTAGTCTTGTGAACCACATCTAATTCTGAAATAACATGACCTCATTTTGAACAACATCCTCCAACTTATGACCTTCCTTGTGCACAAGAGTGGCACAATTGCAACCAAAACTATAATACAAGTGAGTCAGAGAGAAAAACAAAATAGTGAACCAAACTCAAGTCATCTCAATAAGTAGTCTACTATGGCTTATTAGAGTTCTTTTTTTTTTTCATAAAACATCTTAAAATGCCACATTAATGATTGGAATCCACATTTCCAGAGATTTACTCAAGTGAGATATGTATATGCAGGCAGAGTGGCCCCCGTCCTCATGGACCTTATACTTTAGGCAATTGAGGTGGGAGAGAGAGAACAGGGAATACATAGGGAAAATTTATTGATTTGGTTAAACTCTCCTGTAATCCAGAATTTAGCACAATGGTCACAACTCCAGAGGGCGGTGCTCACACATTTTTGCAAACGGGGTTCTCTTTGAAGCAGGTCCTGAGATGGGATTTAAGATACAAGATGTTTAGTAAGCCATGCTCTTGATCAAACCTTGTGGAAGGAAGGAGAAGAAAGCATTATTTGTCAGAAAAAGAAGCCAAACTGCAATATATGTCTATTTCAGAGCTTCAGTTGATATCCTTCAGAGATTGTGAGTAAAATGGACCATGAGAGTTATCACAAGTTAAGCAAAAATGGCTGGGCCTTCATACCGCAAAGTCATTAAATGTGGACCAGCCTAGAAAAGGCATACCTTCAAGCCAGATGGCTTTTTGCATATGAGGCAATTCCTAAAGTAGGTAATAGCTAATAGATATTTGCTGACAGTGCTCCCAGACTCTGTGGTCCACTCCTTTCTAAAGGGATATCTGGATGGCATATGACATATGCATATTATGCATATAACAGCCAATGCTTTGCTCTGCTTGGAGTTTTTCATATATTTTCAAGCAGGAGCTCCTCCAGAGTTTAGGTAGTCATCACTTCCTGGGAAAATCTCAAAAGAAGAAAAAGTGGGAAAAACTACAACCACTTCTGTTGCAACTGGTCTCAGTGTCTCAGATGAAGCTCATTATCTCCCTTCTCCCATATCCACTTTAGATTTACCTTGATGGTTTTGGTGGCCTATGAGGTGGCCTACTTAGATCAATATTCCTGAAACATGCCCAATGGTCATCATACCTCTCTCATACTGGGTTTGTTGCACTTGCCCATTTACTATCACAATTGGTCAAGGTAGTACCAAAAGGTACCTGAGTCAATCACCTGGGTACCAACCATACTCCTCCCTTTCTCTGTTATGTAACACAACCCTACAACCTTCTGATGATCAGGGTCAATTCCAATATGATGTGTTTTTGTTGTTGTTGTTGTTTCCTTTTGGTTCCAGAACACAGAAGACAGAAATGTCCAGGCCATAACCACAGTTTTTAACTCAGTGGAACTCTTGCATTTTTTTTTCCCAATAGCAAAAGTGTTTCACGTTGGGGATGCCTGGGTGGCTCAGTCATTAAGCATCTGCCTTCGGCTCAGGTCATGATCCCAGGGTCCTGGGATCGAGTCCCACATCGGGCTCCTTGCTCAGTGAGGAGCCTACTTCTCCCTCTCCCTCTGCTGCTCCCCCTGCTTGTGCTCTCTCTCTCTCTGACAAATAAATAAATAAAAATCTTAAAAAAAAAAAAAAGTGTTTCACATTTCAGAACCAGGATTTCTAATCCTGCAAACTTCAGAGTTTCAAAGACAGAAAGCTCAATTACTCAAGTAGGTCATTGCATTGATAATAAGTAAGCTGCTCTTGCTTCAAACCTTGGTTCCTGGATCCATGTATGTTTCCATTTGGAGACATAGCTCTATATACAAGTTGCAGTAGTTTCCTGCGGCTGCTGTAATAAATTACCAAAAACTTAGTGGCTTCAAAAAACACACATGAATTCTTTTAGAGTTCTAGAAGACAGGAGTTTGAAATTGTCTTACTGAGTTGACATCAAGGTGTAACCAGGGCTGTGCTCCCTCTGGAGGCTTTATGGAAGAATCCGTTCTTTGCCATTCCAGATTCTGATGGCTTCAGGCAATCCTTAGCTTGTGGCTGTATCAATCTAACCTCCAAGGCCAGCATCTTCACATCTCTCTGCTCTTTCTTTACATTGTTTCCCCCTCTGTATTTGTGTCTAATCACCCTCAACATCTTTCTTATAAGGATTGCACATGATTGCAACAATCCAGAATAACCTCTTATTACAAAATCCTTTATTTAATTGTATCACCAAAGACACTTTTTAACAAATAAAGTAACATTTTCAGGTCTAGATATTAGGTCATGATATCTTTGGGGGTATCATTCAGCCAACTACGGAGTCTTTGATTCAAGGTATTTACTACTTCCTACAGATGGCATCACATTTACATAATGTAGCACCTCCAAACTGCTGTTTCAAATGTTCTGTATAGTGAAAAATGTGTTATGACACATAGTTGCATAATGTATCACTTCCAAACTGCTGTTTCAACTTTCTGTATAGTGGAGAATGTGATTGACCAATGAATCTTATGGTTATATGACTGCTCCAATACTTCCTTTATTGTAAAGTGGGATCCCTCTACTGATATGATGCCATATAGGATCCTATACCAGTGGATCAAACACATAAGCCATCAAATAGTGATACTGACTCCCGTCCTATGGGCATGAAAAGAAAGCTCACATATGACTATGTATCTACTTCTCTAGGAATGACTCACTGGCCCTTCTAGTACTCTTTAAAAATATCAAGGCCATGAAAGACAAGGAAATATTGAAAAAACTCAAAGATTAAAGAGGAACGTAGGTTCATCAATTGTCACTCTGCTGGGGGCTGCTGAGAATGGGGGAGGCTGTGCATGTGTGGGAGCAGGGAGTATAGGGGAAATCTCTGTCTTCACCTCAATTTTGCTGTAAACCTTAAACTGCTATGAGAGAATAAAGTCTTAGTACAAAGTAAATAAATAAATAAAGAGGACTAGTTAGACATGACAACAGAATGTAATGTGGTATACTGTGTTAGTTGAAACTGGAAAATGACACTAATTTGAAAACTTAGGAAATCTGATTAAAGTCTAGAGTTAATTAATAATATTGTGCCAATGTTTATTTCTTAGTTTTAATAATTGTACCATAATTATGTTTACATCAGGGGAAACTGGCCAAATAACATATAAGAAATCCTGTACTATCTTTGCAACTCTTCTGCAAATCTAAATTTTTTTTTTAAGATTTTATTTATTTGCGAGAGAGAGAATGAGAAACAGAGAGCATGAGAGGGAGGAGGGTCAGAGGGAGAAGCAGACTCCCTGCAGAGCAGGGAGCCCGATGCGGGACTCGATCCCGGGACTCCAGGTTCATGACCTGAGCCGAAGGCAGTCTCTTAACCAACTGAGCCACCCAGGCGCCCCTCTTCTGCAAATCTAAAATTACAAAACAAAATAGTATATTTGGGGTCTGCTTCTGTCATCAACTATTATAGATTGGGCTATCCAGGTAGCAGAATCTAAGGTAGAATTTAGTGTGTAGGATGTTTATCAAGGAGTACTTATGATCAACAACTGTGGAATGAAAGGAAGGAAGCAGGACTGGATAGAGAAACAAATCAAAATGTGGTAACTTTGTACAACCCCATGCAGAATTCTGGAGATAATATGACGCAATGAAGACAGCCCCACTTTCTTTTAAGTTTTTATTTAAATTCCAGTTAGTTAAGATACAGTGTAATATTAGTTTCAGGTGTGCAATATCGTGATTCAACACTTCCATACAACACCTGGTGCTCATCACAGCAAGTGCACTCCTCAGTCCCATCACTTATTTTACCCATCATTCCGCTCACCTCCCCTCTGGGAACCATCAGTTTGTTCTCTATAGTTAAGACTCTGTTTCTTGGTTTGCCTCTCTCTCTCTCTCTTTTTTCCCCTTTACTCATTTGTTTTGTTCTTAAATTCCACATGTGAGTGAAATCATATGGTATTTGTATTTCTCTGACTGACTTATTTCACTTAGCATAATATGCTCTAGCTCCATCCAGGTTGTTGCAAATGGCAAGATTTCATTCTTTTTTATTATGGTTCCACATCCTCACCAGCACTACAGTGATGGAAGCTGAGCTATATTTCACTAACCTTCCTCTTGTATGTTTGCCCAGAAAAGAGATAAATCAGATGCTTGGGAAGCTTTTGTCAGATAAGGTAAACTTATCATGCCAAGTATAATTATTAGCTTATTAGTACTTATTATGCACACCCTATTAGCTCAGCTGGGCCTGCTATATTATGCTTCTCAGGTGCTCCCTCTTCAATATGAAAATACTCATTTCCCCAGCTGAGAGAAATATTGCTAGCCTAAGCGTCACAGCTGAATCTGTTCCCTGGATTTGCCCAGGCTCACTCAAGATAATGCCTTACCACCATGTCAGGCCACCTTGAATGACACATAAAATTCCAGCCCCTTTTCTTCAAATTGGGGCAACTCTGAAGGGTCACCTAGTATTAGAATTCCCTGTGGCATTAACCAAGGCCTCTGTTGCAATGCTACTGAATCAGAAAGAAAAGAAATGAGACCAGAGTGTGAGCTGTGTGTGAGACCATTTAAGATCTTGTAGATCATGATATAGACTTTGGCTTATTCTGAGAGAGATGAGAAGTCATTGGCAATTTGGATCACTCTTGCTACTTTATAGAAAATAATTTCAGGGTTGGAGAAAGGGATAAGAGTGGAACAAGAAGCTCAGTAGGAAGCTATTAAAATAATCCAGCCAGGAAAGAATAGTGACCTAGACTAAAGCTGTTTAACAGGAGTGATGAGAAATGAGTTGACTAATTTAAGTACAATTTCAAATCTTCTGCCAACAATTTTTTTCGTGGGTTGGTTATAAATTTTGAGACAAAGAAAAGAGAAAAGGATAATTTTAAGATGCTCTGTGTGTGTGTGTGTGTGTGTGTGTGTTAGTTCTTAAAGTCAGAACACCTACCTATGTTTATATGTTTTCTGCCCTTCCACCAGAGTGAGCAATGTGATTCCATCATAACTATGTACAGGTTGTCTAATATATAGAAGGAGAGGTAATAAAACATGAATGCTATGACAATGTTTTACTGATATGTCAGACCCTTCATCTATGTATTTCTCATCCAGAAGGATTATAAAAATGATTCAATCAAGTAGGAACCTTCAAGGCAGTTTTCTGAATTAAATTTTTGAGAGCTATATATTCCAGGAAGCACACTTAGTTTCCTATTGTATTAGCCACTGTGACATCGATATAAAATGTACAGGAAATATTATCTACGTTACAAGACTTCTGTGACTCATTCATTTGCTTTGAACTGGTTGAGTCTCTCCACAGTTCTGTCTAGCAAATTCAAGAGTAGCCTGTGGCAACAGCAGCATCTGCAGAGGGAAGTAGAAAAATTGGGTCGTTCGGAAGACCAGGTTCACAGAACTCAAGATGCCTGGGAGCTACACCAAGGAAGCAACAGAAACAAAAGGGGGAGCCAAAGGAGAAAACAAAACAAAAACAATTGCTAATTATTAGCAGCATTTACATGTCAGTTTTGCTTGGCAAAACTTACTGATATGGGTAGTGAGCATGCCCAAAATTCATGTCTGTAAGTGTATCTGCAGACTCACTGTGAGAAATCTGGCTCCTAGTTTAAAGAAAAGAGAAAAGACAACGTCAGGAAGTGGGAGAATAAGGATTATTTAGCTGAGGTTTAGAAGCAGAAATGGGAACCACAGAGGTGGCTTACCGATGTCTCCTTTGTGTCAGAACTCCCCAACTGCAGGGTTTTCAGATATTCTGCTAAAAAAAGTGGACTAAGTAGTGGGGTCACTGAAATTTTAATATGGCTTAAGGTTAAGAAGGAATTTCTGTATTTCTTGAATTGATAAGTATCCGCAGTTTTCTCAATTGTGTGTGTGTTTAGTGAGGGGTCTAGAAACAACTGTTAACATGAGGTTAATGCAATCAGAAAAACTGTATCCAACATCATGAACCTAGAACTTTTCCATCAAAGAGTATTTGGGAAAAAAATCATAATTAAAAAGAAGCAGAAATTGGGGCGCCTGGGTGGCTCAATTCGGTTAAGCTCAGGGTCGTGGGATTGAGTCCCATGTGGCACTCCACGCTCACGGCAGATGCTGCTTGGATTCTTTCTCTCTCTCTGTCCCTCCTGCCCATGTGCACTGAAAGCTCTCTCTCTCTCTCAAATAAATAAATCTTTAAAAATAAAAGCAGAAAACTGCTTTTCTATCTTTTCCAAGTCAAGTATAGTTAAATGATTAAAATTTCATCATTTCAATAAAGTAAAAAGGAATAATAGATTAGAAATTGGCAGATGTGGTATGTCATGGGGCTTTGATTTTCTTGTGTGATTTGAAGTGATTCATTTCATCTATCTAAATCTGATCCCATTTGAAGAATTAAGTAAATCTAATTTTTTTCCAACAAACACTTTCAGCAACTTATTTCACTATTTCTGATATAATGAATGCAAATGAACAATGAAAGCTGTTGTTTTTCTTGCCACATCCTCCTTACACATTTACAAAATGGTTTATAACCTGAGAAAAAATGCAAACTACATTGGTGTTAGTTCTGAACTAACATCTGAACAATATAGGAGAGGGGGAAGTATATGATGAAGGATTGGGAGGGTACTGGAAAGAAGTACCCTATAAAAGAAAAAAGGAATCAGAATTCACACAGAAGCCTTCAAGTAGATCCACATCATATTCTTTAATGACAAACCTAAAAGAATAGTAATCTTGACTAACTCAAAAGACCAGTAACACTATTCTTTTATAAAAATAAAGCATTGCATATACAGGAATCCACTGTAACTAAATTTCAAAAGAGCTCCACTTTCCAGTGCAAAATTATTTTGTACAAAATATCACTTGATAAATAAAATGCTATAAATCACCACAAAATTTTAGACAACAAATGTCCAGGTTTTGTTTAATTTCCTAGATGTATTCTACTCATTATGTGCCTATGGAAATTAATTAAAAATAAATAAATTTAAAACTTCAGCTCCATAGTCACATTAACCATTATTTTAATTGATATAGTTAGTGACTCCCATATTGAACAGCATAGCTATAGAATATTTCTATCATTGCCAAAAATCTATCGACAGCACTGCTCTAGATTATTATAAGTAGTGGCTTTTCTATCTCAACTCCCTTCTTCCAAATGAATCAAAGAGACCCATCTATACCTTCTTTAATCTATGTTAACCAGAATTGCAAATTTTATAGATAAATAGAGCAGATGTTGACTGAATTACAGTACAGAGTGCCCTTTCTTAGCAGAGACATCTTATGACAAAAACAATAATAGGAAAACATAGTCTTAAAAAGTAAAAATGGCATATAATGTTAATTTTAATAAGACATTTGAAATGTTCACAGTGTTTAAAGTTTTTAGTGTCTGAAGATGTTGGCCTTTATAATCAAAGGTCTACTGAAATTCATAGGAGAAATAGTTAATACAATCTTTGCTAGAAGATCGCTAAGGATTCAAGAGACTAAAGGATCCCATAAGTTCTCAAGTGGTTAATCACTTGAGGAAGGTACACATACTGAGAGCTCAGAAAAATGTAGCATAAATTTGAGCGAATGCCCCTGATGCTGACAAACTGGATATTCTTTTACATAAAAGGAATAAAACTGGATCTTACACTACTTAAAAATATTAAAATAAAATGGATTAAAAACTTAAATGTAGACTTGAAACCAAAAAACTCCAAGAAGAAAACATAGGGAAAACACCTTGACATTGGTTCTAGCAATAATTTTATGGATATGACACCCAAAGAACAAGCAACAAAAGAAAATATAAATAAGAGGAACTATATTAACCTAAGAAGCTTCTGCATAGTAAGAGAAAAAAAAAAAAAGAAAAAACAACCTATGGAATGGGAAAAAATATTTGCAAAGCACATATCTGATAAAGGGTTAATATCCAAAACATATAATGAACTCATACAACTCAATAGGAAAAATACAAACAAAATGGGCAAAGAGCCTGAAGAGACATTTTCCCAAAGATATTTAAATGGCCAACAGGTATATGACAAAGTGTTATTGTATCTAATCATCAGGAAATGAAAATTAAAACTACAATGAGATAAAATATCACACATGTTAGAATGGCTATTATCAAAAAGATAAAGATAACAAGTCCTAGTAAGGATGTGGAGAAATGAAACCATTGTATACTGTTGGTGAGAATGTAAATTGGTGTAGTCACTATGAAAAACAGTATGGAGTTTCCTCTAAAAATAAAAATAGGAATTTAGCAATTCTACTTCTGAGATATATGCAAAGGAAATGAAATCATTATCTTGAAGAGATATCTGCACCCCTATGTTTACTGTAGTATTGTTTATAATAGCTAAGATGTGGAGACATCATAAGTGTCCACTGATAGATGAATGGATAAAGAAAATGTGATTTTATATATATAAAATCAACCATAAAAAAGTGGAAAATCATGCCATTTGTGACAACATGGATGGATCTTGAGGGCACTATGTTAAGTGAAATAAGTCTGACAGAGAAAGACAAATACTCTGTGATTCCACTTGTATGTAGAATCTAAAAACAAAACAAAATGTTCATAGAAGCAAAGAATACATTGGTGGTTGTTGAGGGCAGGAGGTGGGGGGTGTGTGGGAAATGGTTAAAGATGGTAAAAGGGTACAAGGTTCCAGTCATAAAATGAATAAATTCTGGGGATATAATGTACAGCATGGTGACTGACTATAGTTAACAATACTGTATTGCATATATAAAAGTTCCTAAGTTGATTTTTAAAATTTGCCACAAAATATGTTAAAAAATTGTAAGTATACGAGGTGATGGATTAATTAATTTTATTGTGATCATCATTTTGCAGGATATACATATATAAAATCACTATGTTGTAAACCTGAAATTTACACTAGGTTACGTATCAATTATATCTCAATAAAGCTAGGAAAAAATATGAGAAACCAGGTCCTAGGCAAGTCCTATTAATTGTAAATATGCAGGATACAGCACCATGTATAAAAGGACTTTGGCAAAAATGTTAAACCTATATCTAATCATGCCTCTGGAGATAACTTCTATTTATAGGAAATATAGAGGCTAAAGAAACAAATTTCCTAAAGAAGGAAACTTCAGAAGATATAATATTGTACAAAACCACTGACTCAGTTTCTGCAAGTCATTGGTATACAAAAGAAGCAAAATAGAGAGACAGGTTGCTTTAGATTACAATAGATTCCTTAAAAAAAAAGGATGATGAAGAAACATCATTACATGCCTAAACTTACATTTGTTAAGTTTCTTACCACATATTGTTCATTAATTATATACGAAAAAAACAATAACATAATAGTAAAAAATGGGTGTGTACTATGTTAACAAAATAATCCAATTTAAGATAATAATGAAACAATTGATATCACTCCTCCTTATATAATGCACTGAGAAGGACACAATATCACGTAAATTCATATTAGCAAAATTTAAAGGTTAAGTCTAATGAGGATGTAGAGAAAAGGAAAGTCTTGTACACTGTTAGTGGGAATGTAAATTGGTACAGCCAATAAGTTCACTTATGAAGAAAAATCAGACAAACTCACATTAAGAGCTAACTGGATGAGTTCAACAAAACAGTCAATGTGAAGATAAAAAAGGAAAGCTAAAGAATTGTTACATATATAAAAGCAGAGTATAATGTCATGCAACTAAATATGTTATGTGATATTGAATTGAATTTTATAGTAGAAAAAAATCAGAGATATTATTAATCAATTGAAAACATCAAGTATGGATTGTGGATTAGGTGACAGCATGTATTAAAAGTGAAATTGTTTGAGGTTGATAACTCTACTGTGGTTATGTAACAGAATGTCTATTTCTTAAGAATTATACTCTGAAATATTTGTGAATAAGAAACTAGTATATTTCCAACTTGAAATGATTCAGAAATAGAACAATGGACATTTAGACATATAGACAGATCAATAAATTGATAGGAGAATTATTTTTAAAATGGTATAAAATCTAATCCATAGGTAGTGAATCTGTATAAAAGATATTAGATTTCATGGTACTATTTTGTAACTTTTCTGTAAGTTCTTATAACTTAAATTACAACAAAATAAGAAGTTCCCAAAAGAAAAAAATACACTTCAGATACAAAACAACTGAATGTGATATGAAGAAATTTTTGGAGATTCATTTACACAAACCAGCAAATGTGTAAAAATATTTTTATGAAAAAGCAAGGAAATTTGTTTAGACTAACTACAGGATGATATTAAGGAATCAAAATTAATTTTGTTTGATGTAATCGTAGTATGGCAATTATATGAGAAAATTCATATTTTTTATTGATGCATACTGAAATATGTAAGTATAAAATGCCATGATGTCTGGAATTTGCCTTAAAATATTTCAGGCAAAAAAAAAAGAAAAGAAAAAGGAATTATAAAAAACCCAGGTGAGGTAAAATTTTGGAATTTTTGAATACGGAAGATGGGCATATTTTTACACTATTTTTTACTTAAATTTTTTTTCATAATAAGAATTTTAAGAATAAGTGCCAAAAAAGAAGAAAAAAAGAAAACAATTTGGAGTAGCTCTTCTGTTCCTAGAGGTTCTTTAAGACCGAGCCATGTTCTGCAAATGCAATGTAAGCATTTTCCAGGAGTCAAATGTTCTCAGTACAGTACTGTATTGGCTACTTTTTCAACAAAAGTAGGATAAAAGTCATATCACTATGAGGGATTTACTATACTCATGAGAGTTCTGCATTTTCTTCAGATTTGCTTTTATAGGAGTAAGGTTTCCTTGCTTTCTTGAGTTCAGAGGAAAAGAGTCCTACCGCTAAAAAATGCAATGACTAAACCTGTATCCATAAGCTTCTTTCTTCTCAAATGGTCAAATCCCACATATCAGTTAGTAAAAAAAAAAAAAAAAAAAAAAGTCTACTGTAAGCCTTTATTTAAATGGCCCCAAACTGGAACCACAGAAATTTGGATGACAAAGAGACAATGAGGATATCCTAAACTTGTGTTCTCATGAAGGGAGAAATGGAGAAATGATGCTTACTTAGGTGGGCAAAATTGGATATAATGGATTGAAGGGAGTATTTTGGAAGGAGAATGGGATGGAAGAAATAGAGATAGATTAGGAGGGAAGGAACATCCACAAGAAAAACACTTCAAAGCCTAAAACGGTGAGATTATTCTCCACTCATCTTGGTAAGAGGCAGCAAAAACTAATTAGATGAAGCTATCATTCTTGGTCCTTCTCATCAGTTCTGCTCAACTTTCATCAGGTAGATAACTTCATCAGGTATAAAGCAGAAACAAGTGTATTAATTCATATTTTTTAATTGACAGAGTTTATATTTTGGAACAGTTTTAGGTTTATAGCAAACATGAATGGAAAATATGAAGAATTTCCACACACTCTCCCTTTCTCAACAGCTTCTCCCACCATTAACATCCTACTCAGTGTGGTGTATTTATACAGTCGATGGGCCTACACTAACATGCCATTAACACCCAAAGTTCGTAGTTTACATGAGGCTCACACTTCCTGAATTTTGACAAATGTAAAATGACATGTATTTATCATTATAGTATCATAAATAAAAATTTCACTGTCCTAAAATTCTGCTGTTTTCCATTTACCTAACCCTCCCTCTCTCCAAACCCCTGCCAACCACTGATTTTTCTTTACCACTCTAGAGTTTGCCTTTTCCAGAATATCATATAGTTGGAATCATACAGTATCTAACCTTTTCAGATTGGCTTTTTTCACTTAGTAATATGCATTTGAGTTTCCTCCATGTCTTTTTGTTGGCTTGATAACTCATTTCTTTTTATTATTGAATAATGTTCCATTTTATAATGTAACACTATCCATTCACCTGTTGAAAGACATCTTGGTGTTTCCAAGTTTGGGCAATTATGAATAAATCTGCTATAAACATCTGTGTGTAGGTTTTTGTGTGGACATGTTTTTAACTCTTTGGGGACAATACCAAGGCACAGGATTGCTGGATTGTATGGTAACAGTCAGTGTACTTGTGTAAGAAACTGCCAAATTGCCTTCCAAAGCATCTGTACCATTTTGCATCCCTACCATCAATGAATGAATATTCTGTTGCTCCAAATCCTTTTGATGCTGTCTGTGTTTTGGATTTTAGCCATTCTAATAGATATGTAGTGGTATCATATTGTTGTTTTAAGGTATAATTTCCTAATGACAGGTAATCTTGAACATCTTTTCATAAGCTTATTTGTCATCTATGTAGTCATTACTGATCATATCTTTTGCCCATTTTTGAATCAGTCACTCATTTTCTTATTGTTGAATTTAAAGAGTTCTTTGTGTATTTTGGATAACATTCCTTTATCTGATTTCTTTCACAAATATTTTCTACCAACAGTTTTTAATTTTAATAAAGTTCAGCTTATTCTTTTTATGGATTGTGTGTTTGGTGTTGTATCAAAAAATCATCACCATGAATGGATAAAGAAGATGTGGTGTGTATATACAATGGAATATTACTCAGTGATCAAAAAGAATGAAGTCTTGCCATTTGTAACAACATGGATGGAGCACCGTGTCTTATGCTAAGTGAAATAAGTCAGTCAGAGAAAGACAAATATCACATGATTTCAATCATATGTGGAATTTAAGAAACAAAACAGATGACCATAGGGGAAGGAAAGGAAAAATAAAATAAGATAAATAAAACAGAGAGGGGGGAAAACCATAAGAGATGCTTAAATATAGAGAACAATTGCTGGAGGGAAGTTTGGTGGGGAGATGGGCTAAATGGGTGATGGGCATTAAGGAGGGCACTTGGGATGAGCACTGGGTGTTATATAGTAAGTGATGAATCACTAAATTCTATTCCTGAAACCAAAACTATACTATATATTAACTGATTTGAATTAAATTAAAAAAAAATTATAACAATTCATGAGGGATGTTCATTATATTATAAGGTATATCCTTCTTACTATAAACCTTTCCTGTCCAATATAATGATTGTTCACACTTGTTTGTTGGTTTGCACACTGTTATGTCACTCAGCACTGCTTTATTTTCAATTCTTCAGATCATTTTGCTTTAGATACTTCTCCTAAGTTCTGCTTTTTGGTACAGTCTACCAATATTTAATAAAATAAAATGTTTAGAAAAAAAGTCATCACCAAATCCAAGGTCAGTAAGATTTTTTATGCTATCTTCTAGACGTTTTATAATTTTGCAATTTACATTTTGGCATATATACATTTTAATTTAATTTTTGTGAAGGTTTCAAGGTCTGTGTCAAGACTTTTTGTTTGGAATGTAGATTTGTTTCAGAACCATTTGTTGAAAAGAATATCCTTTATTGAATTGCCTTTACTTCTTTTATTTATTTATTTATTTATTTATTTATTT
>NW_027708635.1:0-334 GCF_054177405.1 Leptonychotes weddellii | reverse complement strand
TGTAACAATAAATCTATGAGATAGGAACTGGCATATCCACTTTCACAGAGGAGGAAACCAAGATGTGAAATAACATGCTCAAGATTATTGAAAAATTCACTAACAACCAATATTTCATGGCAAGGTGCTCTGATACCAATGTCTATTACCTCAGCAATTACTCTAAACTGCCTCCTCCTCTCAATCCAAGATTCAGAGGCTGACTGCCCTTTGCAGGAAAAGTTGTACTGCAGTGACCTCATTGTGTAGTACTTGAAAGGAGTACTTGCTCATTAATTAAGGAAAATTTCTGTTTGGCAAGAGCAGTCCCTATTGTAATGAAAGGTACAGCACT
>NW_027708634.1:0-334 GCF_054177405.1 Leptonychotes weddellii | reverse complement strand
TTAAACTGTTGGTGGGAATGCAAGCTCATACAGCCACTCTGGAAAACAGTATGGAGGTTCTCAATACATTTAAAATAGAGCTACCCTATGACCCAGCAATTGCACTACTAGGTATTTAGCCCAAAGATACAGATATAGTGAAAAGAAGGGGCACATGCACCCCAATGTTCACAGCAGCAATGTCCATAATAGCCAAACTATGCAAGGAATTTGTGGAAGGCTGAATATTACTCAGCCATCAGAAGAGATGAATACCCACCATTTGCATTGACATGGATGGATCTGGAGGGGATTATGCTAAGTGAAATAAGTCAAGCAGAGATAACAATTATCA
>NW_027708633.1:0-334 GCF_054177405.1 Leptonychotes weddellii | reverse complement strand
GGGATCGAGTCCCGCATCGGGCTCTCTGCTCGGCAGGGAGCCTGCTTCTCCCTCTCCCACTCCCCCTGCTTGTGTCCCCTCTCTCGCTGTGTCTCTCTCTGTCAAATAAATAAATAAAATCTTTAAAAAAAAAAAAAAAGAAAACTAGATCCCAGAATTGTAAAGAAAGAAAAACATATATGTACAAAATAAAATTAAATACAGTGAAAGGATATAATGTAACTGTAAAAATGAAAATTAAAAGACAAAGAAAAAAAAAAAAGAAGGAATATAAACAGACAGGTAACAGAACAGAGCAATACACTAAATCCTGAGTGTATTTTGGTCACTTTTT
>NW_027708632.1:0-334 GCF_054177405.1 Leptonychotes weddellii | reverse complement strand
TGTTTGCAAATTCTTTTAGTTTTTGTTGGTCCTGGAAGCTTTTTCTCTCTCCTTCTATTTTCAATGACAGCCTAGCTGGATATAGTACTCTTGACTGCATATTTTTCTCGTTTACTGCTCTAAATATATCATGCTAGTCCTTTCTGGCCTGCCAGGTCTCTGTGGATAGGTCTGTTGCCAGTCTAATGTTTCTAGCATTGTAGGTTACAGACCTCTTGTCCTGAGCTGCTTTCAGGATTTTCTCTTTGTCTCTGAGACTTGTCAGTTTTACTGTTAGATGTTTGGGTGTGGACCTATTTTTATTGATTTTGAAGGGGGTTCTCTGTGCCTCCTG
>NW_027708631.1:0-334 GCF_054177405.1 Leptonychotes weddellii | reverse complement strand
GGGATCGAGTCCCGCATCGGGCTCCCTGCTCGGCAGGGAGTCTGCTTCTCCCTCTGACCCTCCTCCCTCTCATGCTCTCTCTCTCTCATTCTCTCTGTCTCAAATAAATAAATAAAATCTTTAAAAAAAAAAAAAGTCAGAATAGGGACTTTTAAATATTTTTTAGCCAGTGTTAATTGTACAGAAAGTAAATAGATTGGGGTTTTGCTTTAAAATCTGTTTCAGTTGGACGGGATACAGAAAAGTACAAAAAGAACATGAATATCCAGAGATAAAGTTTGTGTTAACATTTTTATTTTTATCTGTCTTGAAAGTACAATTTAGCATGTAGCTG
>NW_027708630.1:0-334 GCF_054177405.1 Leptonychotes weddellii | reverse complement strand
TTGGATGCTCCCTGGCATTGCTCTCAGGGGGTAGACCAAGAAGGGAAAAGATAGCAGAACTCAGACTAGCCAATTATGGGGGTCTAGAAAATTAGGACTTTTAGATCATTGGACTTCAGTTTTATGAGACATTTCTATCCTCTACATCCATGGAGAATTCAGAATCAGCCTTTTGCAGCCACAGCATATTTCACTTTGACTGAAATACAAGTAAGACATAAAATGCACAGATCTTGAGTGTTCACTCTGATGAGTTCTGGCAAATGTATGCATTAATGTAATGACCACCCAAAATAAGATGGTTTGCATTTCCATTACCCCAGAAAATGACCTC
>NW_027708629.1:0-334 GCF_054177405.1 Leptonychotes weddellii | reverse complement strand
GAATGGGAGAAGATATTTGCAAATGACATATCAGATAAAGGGCTAGTATCCAAAATCTATAAAGAACTCATCAAACTCAACACCCAAAGAACAAAGAATCCAATCAAGAAATGGGCAGAAGACATGAACAGACATTTTTCCAAAGAAGACATCCAAATGGCCAACAGACACATGAAAAAGTGCTCAATATCACTCGGCACCAGGGAAATCCAAATCAAAACCTCAGTGAGATACCACCTCACACCAGTCAGAATGGCTAAAATTAACAAGTCAGGAAACGACAGATGTTGGCAGGGATGCGGAGAAAGGGGAACCCTCCTACACTGTTGGTGGG
>NW_027708628.1:0-334 GCF_054177405.1 Leptonychotes weddellii | reverse complement strand
CCCCCGCCGGGTTGCACTTTTATAACCATACCCATGTCCCCCCTGCCCCCCACCCCTTCCCGGACCCCTGGCAGCCACTCTCAGAGACTGATTTGACATGGAAGATTTCTAGCATCTTCTGCATTGGCTGCTCCATTTAGAAACAAACGTCTGACCATTGGCAGGCCCAGAAGAGGCACTGAGTGCCTAACGTGAGCATTCTTGTCACCTGGGGTTACTCCTCTTTGGGGTGCTGTATTTTTTTCCAAACCTGCTAATAGAGTTGCATCTTTACAACTGCTGACTTGCAGTCTCTGGTCTGATCTTGTGAAGACTTGGTGGCAGGATGTGTCCT
>NW_027708627.1:0-334 GCF_054177405.1 Leptonychotes weddellii | reverse complement strand
CAGCCCTTTCTAGCTTCTAGAACAGGAGAAAAATAAATTCCTGTCATTTTAAGCCACCGGTTTTGTGATGACTTGTTACAGCAACCTGGAGAAACTAACACACCCTGTCTGTTCTCTCCTCCCTTTCTGGCTTTGACTTGAAAGTAGGAATACGCTGGGAGGAACCTGCTTGGGGAGGGAAACATGACTTCATGCCCATTGTCAACTTTAATTTTTGAATTTCATTCCTGAATAACCAAAATAAATTATCTTGATACTAAACATAATTAGAAAAGCTTGAGTTGCCACATTAATTGTTTTATAAGGAGGGAACAGTATTTTGTCATAGTGTACT
>NW_027708626.1:0-334 GCF_054177405.1 Leptonychotes weddellii | reverse complement strand
ACTCTGAAAAACTAACAGGGTTCTAGAGGGAAGGGGGGTGGGAGGATGGGTTAGCCTGGTGGTGGGTATTGAGGAGGGCACATTCTGCATGGAGCACTGGGTGTTATGCACAAACAATGAATCATGGAACACTTTATCTAAAACTAATGATGTAATGTATGGGGATTAACATAAGAATAAAAAAAAAAAGAAAAAAAAATTTGTCGTTGAAATATAGTTAATATCAGTATCCTGTTAGTTTCTAATATATATCATAATGATTCGATAGTTTTATACATTATGAAATGATTCCCACAGTAAGTCTAGTTACCATCTCTCACCATCAAAAGTTATT
>NW_027708625.1:0-5959 GCF_054177405.1 Leptonychotes weddellii | reverse complement strand
CATTGGGGAGGGTATGTGCTATGGTGAGCACTGTGAATTGTGTAAGACTGTTGAATCACAGACCTGTACCTCTGAAATAAATAATACATTATATGTTAAAAAAAAAAAAGAAGAAGAAGAAGAAAATACCAGGAAGGGAAAAGTGAAGGGGAGGAAATCAGAGGGGGAGATGAACCATGAGAGACTATGGACTCTGAGAAACAAACTGAGGGTTCTAGAGGGGAGGGGGGTGGGAGGATGGGTTAGCCTGTTGATGGTTATTAAAGAGGGCACGTACTGAATGGAGCACTGGGTATTATACGCAGCAATGAATCATGGAACCCTACATCAAAAACTAATGATGTAATGTATGGTGATTAACATAACATAATAAAATTAAAAAAAAATTTTTAAGAGATGATAAAAGATGATAAACTTTCTTTTAATTTTATCCAGCTTCCCATATGTATGGGTTGATTTTTTACAAAAAGATCATTTTACTCACGTGGCTCAAATTATATTCAGGTAAACACTTTTAATTCCATGGCTAGATCTAGGATTAAAGAATAAAACTATGCCACTGAAATGATCAATTCTGTATTCCTTTGGGATCATATTACTTATTATTGTACATAAACTTTGGGTAACTAGGTTTGTGGAATATATTGCTGCTGAGAGTAATTTGATCATCTCTGTACTTACTAGAACTAGTGACTTGGCAAATTTATTTTGCCTTTGCAAACAAACAAACAAACAAAAACCCCCAGAATATGAGAAGTAGCTTTCTTTCCTTATCCCAGATGCTTTTCCTCTATCCAGTCTTTGAATCTCTACTTCACTTTCATTTATATGCTTTAAACACACACACACACACACACACACACACACAACATTAAAAATGTCAAGGTCAAAGCTAGGTATAGTGATTAATACCCATGCCTTGGATTTTTTTTAATGTTTTAACTAAATCCTGTGCACATGTAGACTATAAATATATTGGGTTCAGAAGAGTCTGAAATAGTTTTACGGGTAGGGAAACTGAGCCCAAGTGAAAGGAAGTGATTTGCGTATGTTTATATAGGATTTCTGGGACAGCAGCATAATACCCAGTTTTGTCTTTTTAAAATCTAATTCTGTTTCTGCTATGGCATACTATAAAAATTCTTTCTTTTTCTCCATAGTTCAGTACATATTTAAGAGTCTTGAACTTTAGTTTCAAAGATACATTATTCATGTAATTATTATCTTGCACTGAAACTACTTAATGATATAGGTTAACGAAAACGGCTATACAATGTGATCTACCTCAGGCAGCTTGTATTAGTTTCTTATTACTGTTGTAACAAATTATGATGAACATAGTGGCTTTTTTCTAACAAAAGGAATTTATTATCTTAGAGCTCTGGAGGTCAGAAATCCAAAATTAGTCTTACGGAACTAAAATCAACGTGTCAGTAGAGCTGCATTATTTTTGGGAGGCTGGAAGGAAGAATTCATTCCTTACCTCTCCTAACTTCTAAAGGATGCCTGCATGTCTGGGCTCATTGCCGTGCATCCCTACTATCTCTGCTTCTGCCATCACATCTCTCTGTCTCTGACTCTGACTCTCCTACCTTAGTCTAAGGACTGTTGGGATTACCAACCCAGAAATTTCAGGATAACCCCCTTGTCTCAAATCCCTTAACTTAATCACATTTGCAAAATCCCTTTTGCCATCTTAAGTTACATGTTCACAGACTTGGGAGACTAGGGGGTGGATATCTCTGGGGGGCATTATTCAGCCTGCCACAAAGTTCTAGCATAGGGACCCATGCAAGATCATGGAGATGGTCCTGGAGAGACAGACTGTGAGGGCCCTCAGAGGGGATGCTACAGAGCGTGAGATGAACCCCACCAGCAAGGAGGACTTAGTAAATAAAGGGTTTTAAGCAAAGGAGAGGCATGATCCAAGAGATATTTTTGAAAAGTCACTGGGGTGTGGAAAAGAATTAAGGAGATGAGAGTGCAGGCAAACATTTCTGAGGAGGATTTTACTGAACTTGAAGGCCAGCTGCAATTAGGGTGAATTGTCAGGGGAAGGAGCTGCTACTAATCGAGGATGTGTTCGAGATAATCATGTAGTGTTTATGTTTATAAAGTTTTTCCTGGTTCAGAAAAAGAAACCCGAACATATATTTACACAATGGGGGGAAAAAGCAAGATTTTTAAAACATTAGAGTGAGAAAGTATCTTAATAAATCTCCTACTTATTTTCAAGATAAGGAAACTGAAGGGCAGAAGGGAAAAGCCTACATAACCACCACATACAAAGGGCCAGTTTCCTCCAATAATTACAGAATTTTCAGGTCAAATTATAGCTAGTTTGTCACTGTTAAAATTATGGCTTCAAAGACACTAATTTTTTTATTGTTTTGTTTAGTGTGCCTTTTTTCTCTCCTGCAGAAATTTTAGCGTGTATGTTTTATAGTACTCTATCTTTGAAATAGTGCTTACATGGAAACACAATTTACACTGAATGATTCAGGAGTCAAAATATATAGAATTAGAGTCATAATAATTTTCCTTTATAACTGTAGAGAAAGTCACAAGATTTTCAATGACAGAGCTGAGCCAGGTCTCAAGCCCAGACCTCCCAATTCCTGGGCTCCTGGTCCATCCCACTGGCTTCCCAGAACTTCCATGATTTTCTGGTGATTTTGTTCAAGTAGGCATTAAAACCTCCAGCCACTGAGAAAGTACTTTTCACCTTACATCAGTGATACATTTAGCTGGAGAAGAAAATCCAGGAGAGTAGGCAGGTGTGCATGAGGGGATGGGGAAGTTGAGAGGTACACAGCTGGCTCATCCTCTGCCTGAAAAGGACTGTGAATGTTCACCCATTCCTATAAGTGATGGGACAAGTTATGAGGAATCTCGTGTCATTTCCAGGATAGGTGAAATAGGCACAACCTGCCATGCCATGTGAACCAGCTGCTAAATAAAATGACATGGAACCTCCTTAGCATCTCCAAAATAGTCAGCAGGAAGTTTGTTGTTTCCATGGACTGCTGCAGAACTCACAATGGGTATAACTAGTTGCCCTGTGAAGATATCAACCAAGAGAGCCAGGATAAAGTTATAGATAGATAAAGATCATTTTTCCAAATGTAAATCACTAAAGATACACAATTTTCAAGTTACAGAAGGACAAGTTTTCTGTGTGATATTTTGGTTTTTGAACATGCAAAGCACAGATGGCAAGGTGGAAAGAAAGAAAGAAAGAAAGAAAGAAAGAAAGAAAGAAAGAAAGAAAGAAAGAAAGAAAGAAAGAAAGAAAGAAAGAAAGAAAGAAAGAAAGAAAGAAAGGAAGGAAGAAAGAAAGAAAGAAGGAAAAGAGAGGGGGGGGAGGGAGGGAGAAATATTTCGTGAAGTGTGTTCTATAGAACATTAGTCCAGTGACACGTTCTGGAGGGAAAAGTTTCTGTGATTGGGTTTCTAAGAATATTTTAGCTGTAGCAGCAGGAGGCATCACCATCATTACCATGATCATCATAATGAATAGCAATACGACCCATTTTATTTAGGGCTTACTAGCTTCCAGGCATTATGCTAAGCACTTCATATGCATCATCTAATCTAATTTGTGCAGCAATGCTGTAAGTCAAGTACCATCATGTCCCTTTTTACAGATAACAAACAAATCAGCACAAAGAGATAAAGTAATTTACCTAAAGTCACATACCTCACGCTCAGTAGAATTCATTAAAAGCTGTAGGAAGTCCTACAGAAAAGAATCCTGCTCTATTTTGCCTGGCATTTCACAAACTTATTTGTGTCAAATCCACTTAGACACAGTGTGAACATGCAGAAGCATCGTTAAACAATGGTACAGAGCATTCCCATGCTCATATTTTTTTTTTCTAGGTCAGAATTTTAAAAAGAAACTTAAAATAGTTAAAACTGCAAGCTATAAGCTGAATAAGGTCTGAGGCTATAATGTAAAACACAGTGGACAGAGTTGATAACACTGCCCTGCATAATGGAAATTTGCTAAGAGAATCGAATGCAAATGGTCTCTCATACACAAAAAAGATAAATATGTGAGGTAATGGATCTATTAATTAGACGGGGGGATCCTTTCATGAGGTATATCAAAGCACTACAATGTACACTTTAAATACCTTCTAATTTTATGTGTCAATTATACCTCAATAAAGCTAAAATAAAATAAATGAAAAGTAAAATGCAGAACAAAATACAACAAAACTCCACATTCCTATCATCCCAAAGGAACAAAGACTCATGGCAGAGGGCCTATTAGTGTCCACTAAACATCTCTGTGCTTTTAAAACATTATTTGCCATCTCTCCTTACAGTTCTGCTGGGGCCGTGCGACTACTCCTGGCGAATAAAACCTGAGTAGAAGCGCCAGGTAGCTATTGCCAGTGAAGGTAGTAAAGCGCGGGTGCATTGCTTGCATCTAATCCTTGCCCTCCAGAGTGATCTTTTAGACGCCAAGTTTGATAGGGAGTATTTAAAAGGTGGAAGCATCCTGTGTCCCTGAGCCACGAAGTGCAACAAGCCTCAGAGAGCTGCTGACCTACAGGAGACCGCAAAGGGAGCAGAACAATATTTCATGGGTTAAACCAGTGAAATATTTGGACTGTTTGTTCATGCAACATACACTAGCCTACTTTGCCCAATACACTGGAATAACTGTCATGGATCTTTTAAGGAATTAACATTCCAGATAAAGTTGAAACATTTTATATCATACTACTACTGATTTAACCCCTACTTCCTCCTCAGATACAATCAGTATCTTGATTTCTTGTATGTACAGTTCATGTATATATTCATGTTGCTACCCACCTACATCCACAACCAATATGTACATTTTTATTTCTTTATAATGTGTGTAAATGGTATCACACTCTATTGTTCTACAACATTATTACTTCATTCCAAATCACATTTTCCAGATTTATCTATGTTGTTACATACATAGCTAATTCATTCTTTTAACTGCTGTGTATTATGAATCTACCACAATTTATTATGCTATTCCCTCATTAATGACATTGGGCCTATTGGTACTTTTCACTACAAAAATTTTCCTTTCAGTTGAGGGTTTTTCCATAATATATACATACAAGTAAAATTTCTGGGTTATACACTGCCACCTTCAACTCTAATAGGTATTATATGTTGTTCTCCCAACTGGTTTTAACAGTTGAATTCTACACCAGTGGTGTATGAAAGCTCCTGTTTCCCCACATCATCACTTAGTATCATATATCTTAAAAATTTGTTTTGCCAATCTCATGGTGTAATTGGCATCTCATTGCTGTTTGAATTTGCATTTTCCCAATTACTAGTGAAGTTAAGCATAATACTATGTTGGTTGGCTGGTCTATGTTCTGTGAATTTTCATCCATATCCTTTGGCCATTTGTTTCTACTCGGATTATTTATGTTTTTCTTATAATTTGTGGAAAACATCTTCTCCATTTTATAGCTCCTGTTTCACTTTCTTCACACAGCACTTGTAATTTTTTTTTATTATGTTCAATTAGCCAGCATACAGTACATCATTAGTTTTTGTAGTGTTCAACAATTCATTAGTTGTGTATAACACCCAGTGCTCATCACCACACGTGCCCCCCTTAATACCCATCACCGGGGCTAACCCATCCCTCCACCCCCTCCCTTCTGTAACCCTCAGTTTGTTTTCCGGGCTCCATAGTCTCTCATGGTTTGTCTCCCTCTCTGATTTCTTTCCATTCAGTTTTCCCTCCCTTCCCCTGTGATACTCCGTGCTATTCCTTATGTTCCACATATGAGTGAAACCGTATGATAATTGTCTTTCTCTGCTTGACTTATTTCACTTAGCATAATCCCCTCCAGTCCCATCCATGTTGATGCAAATGGTGGATATTCATCCTTTCTGATGGCTGAGTAATATTCCATTGTATATATGGATCACATCTTTTTTTTTTTTT
>NW_027708624.1:0-334 GCF_054177405.1 Leptonychotes weddellii | reverse complement strand
TGTAGTAAGAAGCAGGGCCCCTGAGGGGCGCCTGGGTGGCTCAGTGGTTAAGCGTCTGCCTTCCACTCAGGTCATGATCCCGGCATCCCGGGATCGAGCCCCCCATCCGGCTCCCTGCTCGGTGGGAAGCCCGCCTCTCTCTCTCCCACTCCCCCTGCTCTCGCCATGTCTCTGTCAAATAAATAAATTAAAAAAAGAAAAAAAAAAAACCCCAGGGTCCCGGAACCAGTTTAAGCAAAAATAAAAACCTAACAAAGCTTTAATAACTAACATTTTTTTTTTCTGGTTAAGTATGCCCAACTTGTATCTGGGTGTACGCAGAATACAAATCTAG
>NW_027708623.1:0-334 GCF_054177405.1 Leptonychotes weddellii | reverse complement strand
GCAGGCCCTCTTCTCCAGCAAGGACGCTCTGCCCCCTGTAGTTTGCTTGGCCTCCCAGCCAACCTCACGCCCACCCCTCCTGAAGCCAGACTACTCTGCGTCCCTGCGCCTCCTGCAGAAATCCAAAAAATGGTGGCTGAAAGCAGAGCAGAGAACCCCAGCCCAGCCTCCCCTCATCTGCATCTCTTCCCAAAATGCCCAGACCAAGGTAGCTCTCTGCCACCTTTCTGCAGCCTTCCAAGGCTTTCCATGAATTTCACTTCGACTCTTCTGAATTCCTTCTTTCCCTGAACATTTCCTGACACTGATTTGCCACTGAGATGTCATCTCTGTG
>NW_027708622.1:0-334 GCF_054177405.1 Leptonychotes weddellii | reverse complement strand
GTGGAACTTCTGGTCTCTCAGTGAAGGTGGTTTAAGCAAATCAGTAGAGAGTGACGAGGGCCACAGCAGGAAAGTACAGGGTACTGTTGTTCAGAGATATTTTTTTTTTTGGAAAAAGGAATGCTGTTCAAGATGAGTAGGAGTTAGTCAGGCAAGAAAACCAGGGTGGAGGTGAGGAAAGATGCGGGGGGAGAGTGCGTGCCAGGGTCTGGAGGTGAGAGAAGTAGGACTTTTTCTAGAAACGTCTTGAGATATGATTAGTAATATGAAGAGAGAAAGGCTGGCTGAGTGTTAAAGAAAGGTGTGGAGCAGAATGAGAAGTCGGAGTTAGGGC
>NW_027708621.1:0-334 GCF_054177405.1 Leptonychotes weddellii | reverse complement strand
GCCAGACTGGCACCCAATGGCTTGGTGTCTACTTGGGTCCCCCGGGTGCGCGTGATGCTGTAGTGTCGGTAACTGAGGCCTGGGATTGTGGTCAGCACATGCAAGTTGTAAGCAGGTTGCTTCTCCTTTGATTCCTGGACCTGCAAGGCCAGCAGAACAAAACAAAATGGTGGGTCTGTGTCCTCAGTAACCTGTGACTTGCACACCTCCTGGGCAGGGTGCTCACTACTCACAGGCGGCAGGGTCTTTCCATCATTGGACCCTGCTGAGTTCCCTCCAGGCATCCTCCCTGCTCAACAGGATCCTGCCCCAGCCCCGTCTCCCTCCCTGGCCT
>NW_027708620.1:0-334 GCF_054177405.1 Leptonychotes weddellii | reverse complement strand
TGTTCCCGACCCCATCCCCATCCCCGTCCCCATCTCTGTCCCCATCCCTGTCCCCATCCCCAACCTCGTCCCAGTCCCTGTCCCTAACCCGTCCCCCTGTCCATCCCCATCCTGGGCCAGACAAGAAGCCAGGACCTGGGAGTCGGAACCACAGCTCCATGGAATAGGCCCTCAATCTGCACTGTCCCACAGCATCAACCTGGTATGTCTGGGGAGACGTCACAGGTCAGGTCACCCTCAGCCCAGCTTTTCTTCCCAGGACCCCCCCAATCCTTCCTGCAGCATCACCCACGCCCCCCTGCTGGACACCCTCATGCCCCCAGGGTCTCCTTCT
>NW_027708619.1:0-334 GCF_054177405.1 Leptonychotes weddellii | reverse complement strand
GTTAAGCAACTGCCTTCAGCTCAGGTCATGAACCCAGGGCCCTGCTTCTCCCTCTCCCTCTGCTGCTCCCCCTGCTTGTGCTCTCCTGCTCTCTCTGTGTCAAATAAATAAATAAAATCTTTAAAAAAAAAAAGATGAATGGTAAACAAAATGTGGCACCTATATACAATGGAATGGTATTCAGTTTTTTTTTTTTTTTTTAAGATTTTATTTATTTATTTGACAGAGAGAGAGACAGTGAGAAAGGGAACACAAGCAGGGGGAGTGGGAGAGGGAGAAGCAGGCTTCCCACCGAGCAGGGAGCCCGATGCGGGGCTCGATCCCAGGACCCTGG
>NW_027708618.1:0-334 GCF_054177405.1 Leptonychotes weddellii | reverse complement strand
AACTTATATATGTACAAAAATAAGGGTAAATATGATGAAGGGATGAAATATGACTATAATGATGAAAATTATAAAAGATTTTATAAAAAGAATTGATAGATAAGAAGTTGGTTGAAAAAAGAAAGAAGAGGAATTAAAAAAAAAGGGAGAGAATGTGATCAGGCAGGAGAGTAGAACAAAACCATACACTAGAGATTTAGGGTATATTTTGGTCTGTTAGAGAAACTGTATCCCAAAATTTTGAAGAGAGAACAACTTATACATATATACCAAAAATGATGTTAACTACTATGAAGGGATAGAATATGACTCTAAAAATGAAAAATAAAGATTT
>NW_027708617.1:0-334 GCF_054177405.1 Leptonychotes weddellii | reverse complement strand
TGGGCCAGAAGCCAGTCACTACACAGGCCCACATTCAGGGGGAATTAGATCCATTTGATGGAAGGAGTGTCAAAGAATTGCATGTATTAAACTCACCATGGTGGTTTTCAACCCTACTTACACATGAGAATCCCCTGGGGAGCATTCGATGCCCACACCACACTCCAACCAAAGCAGACTAACTCCGAGTGGAGCCCGGGCACCCATCCCTCAGCAACACGAAAACCAAGTTTAAGAGCCACAGCTTCAGACAGACAAAATTTTAAAATGTACCTAAAACTTACCCCTCCTAATGCTCACTTATCAACCTCAGCAAACCCAATGCTGGCTTTTG
>NW_027708616.1:0-334 GCF_054177405.1 Leptonychotes weddellii | reverse complement strand
TTGACAACTATCTCAGAGAAGGCAATCACAAAGAGGGAGATAGTGAACTTAAGGTGGAGAGATCTGGTGGTCAATAAGATGACCAGAAGATCAAGATTAACATTATGGTGGTGAGACATAGTCGCAAGACAGTTGCTTCCTGATAAAACGCACTGAGAAGTACACAGCATTGGTTCTGCAATTCCATGCAGTGGAGTTTCTGCAAAGAATGTATGACCTGAGTGGAAAAAGAGGAGACAGGGTTACGCTACAGAATAAAGCCCGTATTCTTTAAAATTGATAAGGACCTGAAAAGGAATTGTTCCAGATTGAAGAAGTCTGCAAAGATGTGACA
>NW_027708615.1:0-334 GCF_054177405.1 Leptonychotes weddellii | reverse complement strand
TTCCTACTCCATTTTCTGAAGGACTTTTTATGGTATTGTTTTCCATCATTTTATAATATTTGATATCAATCACCAGTAAAGCCATATGGACCCAGCAGTTTTCCTTGCAGAAAAAGAAAAATTCGTTTCATTATATTTCCCATCGTGTTATTGCTGATCGTGCTGGATTGTTTGTTGTCAGGCTGGCACTACTACTTCAAAATAAGGCTGGATAATACATTTCCTAGCCCTCTTCCTGACTTTATTCAAGTGAAATTTTCAAACACAAGATCATACGTGAGATTTGGAAGTGGAAGTGAAGCACTGGCCTTTTTCCTGGCAGACTGATCACGGT
>NW_027708614.1:0-5962 GCF_054177405.1 Leptonychotes weddellii | reverse complement strand
ACTATTTCAGGAAGAGCAAAGGACAGTTTACAGTACATTACCCAATGGTCAAATGGGTGGACTCTCCTACCCAGTTTCAGGTTTATACTATACTGCATTTGTGGGTGGATACACAACATGGAGATGGAGAAATAAACCTAAGCTGGACCCATGTAGAGGATAAAGGGCATGGGAATCCATCTACAATGCCCCTCTTCTGCCACCAAGATTACCCTGTATTTGAACAATGTTGAACCAAACCCCAGAGTTGGCAGGGAATACAGGTTAGTCCTATTAATTCCTTAGGATTAGCCCAAGTCTAGCAGAGCAAGGTGAAGATCAGTGGGCTGCATATCATATGCACTAGTGATTCCTGTGATGACAATAACTTTTTACTTAGCTTTTTTTTTTTTTTAGAATACATTTATTTATTTTTAGAGAGAGACAGTGCAAGCACAGGTGTACAAGCACACAAGTGGGGGGAGGGGCAGAGGAAGAGAATCTTCAAGCAGACTCCCCTTAGGGTGTGGAGCCCAACAAAGGGTTTGATCTAAAACTCATAAAATTGTGACCTGAGCTGAAATCAAGAGTCAAAAGTTTAACCAACTGAGCCACCCAGGTGCTCCTACTTTCTACTTAGCCTTTAAGCACCACACACTGGACTAGGAAAGATTCCTCCCACTCCTATAGTTCACTGGTTCTTGTCCAGATGGAAGAAACAGACCAGAATTACTTAATGAAACTTTTCTAAATATATATCACCAAGTTGGGGAAGTATGCATCACTCAGTCATTCAAACAATAAGTACTGACTGGCTATAATGTGCCAGGAACTCTCTTTGGGCTAATGATATAGTGGTGATTAAGCCAAAGCACCCTGATCTCATGGGATCTCACCTTCTGGTGGGACGAGACAACCAAACAGCAATAAATAAAGTTGTCAGCACGTAATAAATATTTTGAAGAAAACTAAGGCAGGATAACTCAGCATTTAAGATTCTGTTTCTCTGGGGGCGCCTGGGTGGCTCAGTCGTTAAGCGTCTGCCTTCGGCTCAGGTCATGATCCCAGGGTCCTGAGATCAAGCCCCGCATCGGGCTCCCTGCTCAGCGGGAAGCCTGCTTCTCCCTTTCCCTCTACTTGTGTTCCCTCTCTCGCTGTTTCTCTGTCAAATAAATAAATAAAATCTTATATATAAAAAAAAAAGATTTTGTTTCTCTGAAGCTATTTTAGATGAGGTAGTACGGAAGGCCTCTTTGAAAAACTGATATTGCAGCAGGAATGTAAAAGTGAGAGTTCTGCCATGTGGCAGAAAAGTGTGCCAGGTAGAGGAAAGGGCAAAGTAGAAATGACCATGGCAAGTTCAAGAAACAGAAACATCAGAGAGGCTCAAGAGGACTGAGCAGGGGCACAAGTGGCAGCAGATGAGGGCAGGGTGGTGAGTAGGGTCAGACCCTGGAAGACCCTAAGCACTTCAGTAAGGTGTGGATTTTATTCTGAATGTGATGAGAAGTCATCATAAGGTTTGAAATGGGAAATGTCACGATTTGACCAGTTTTTAAAAGCATGTGGCTGCTGTGTGGAAAACAGGGAGGGAGGGCAAGAGGCAGGGGCACCAGTCAGAAAGTACCGAGGTCAGTCTGGTTAGACATGCTGCTGGCTTAAGCCAGGACGCTAACAGCACAAGGAGATGAGACATGGCTGCACTCAGGCTACACTGTGAAGGTGGAACCAAAAGGAGAGTGACGCATTACAATGGGGTAGGACAGCAAGATCACAGTAAAGGATGACTGTATGTTCCTTCCTCTTAGCTACTGGGTGAATGCTCTTTACTGAGAAGAGGCCTCTATGAGAACAGATTTGGGGAAGGAGAAAAAAATAAATCAAGAAATCTATATAGCATATGGAGTGTGCACCTAGACAAAGCTCCCCAGTTGATCTGGATACACCTTTCCCCTGTCCACACACCATCTAGTTGAGAAGCAACCCGTTACTGGAACACAACCTCTCAGAGCACTACATTCCCAGTAAGCAGAGAACATGACAGATTACTCAACTTCCACCCAATGGGAGAGGGAAATTCTTTACCTAGAGAGATGACAGTCTCACAGTTTTCCCGCATTACATCATTGTAGAGGGCCTCCTGAGTGGGATCCAGTAACTCCCATTCTTCCTGGGAAAAATACATGGCCACTTCCTCAAATGTCAACAAGCTCTAAAGAAGACAATGGGCTTCAGCTCAGTACTTGCACTACAGAAGCAACACTACCGTCTGGCCCATGGTAGACCCTGGGCATTCAAGGAATTAAAAGCACATTTTTTTTTTAAATGCAAAATGGAAAGAAGCAAGGGATCATCAACAGCCTAGGAGGTGCCCAGTTCCCCAGGGAGAACACTGGGACTAATATGCCTGTGAGCTGGGCAGTGGGGTCCTGGGGAACAGGGAAAGACAGCCCTCAATAGCTGGATTGCACAGCTCACCTGGGACTCAGGCAAGACGAACTCAGGTGCCACTGTCCAGTCTTTGGTGTTTGTCTTCTCAGAAAAGGCTAGGATCTGGTGAACAGGCACAGCTGTGGGTAGAAAAGAGCCAGCAAAAATTTCTCTCACTTCAGTCTATGAACATCCTTACCTCATTTCTAAAATATAGAAGATCCTGTTTCTTTTAGTACATATGGGACATGTTTACAAATGTTAAGTGATATCTAGTAGTGGCCTTCTCATAGTAAACAAGAATCGAGTATCTAATAACTCCCAAAATCATTCCCCAGTTGACTGTCTTCAGTTTTCATGTAGTCAGTAAAAGGAAATCTTACTTTTTCTTATATTATATAAAATGTTTTGAGTTCAGCAAAAATCAGGGGTGTTTAAAAATGTTGAACTCAGAGTCAATGTGCCAGTTGAAGAAATGGAAAGGTAGAAATTAGCTTGGTGAGTTCAAGCAACAGCAAAATCAGTGTGGATAGAGAAGACCGAACAAAGACACCAGTGGAAAAAGACAAGGGCAGGAAGGTGAGTAGCAGACAGATCTTACAGGCTCCTGGGTAACTCAGTAAGGAATATGGATTTTATTCTGAATGTGTGAGAAGACATCCTAAGATTTACAGCACAGAAATTTCATGATTTGATCAGGACATTAAAATAATAAAAGGATGAGACACGGTTGCACTCTGCCTACACTATGAAGGTGGAGCCAAATGGACAGTGATGCATTAGTAGTGGGTTGTGATGGCAAGATTATGCCTAAGGATGACTGTATTTTTCTGGTGTGACAGATTGGATAAATGATGGTACCTTGTATGGGGATGGGAAAGATAAAAAAAAGAGCAGATCTGGAGGGGAGGAAGGGATCAAGAATTTTAGGACAAGGAATGACCATGTGCACCTGGACAAAGCTCCCCAGGTGATCTGGATACACCTTTTCCTGTCCACATACCATCTAGGTGAGAAGCAACCTGTTATCGGAACACAGCCTCTCAGAGGAAAACATTCCCAGTAAGCAGAGAATATGACAGATTACTCAACTTCTACTCAATGCGAGGGATTCTTTACCTAGAGAGATGATAGTCTCATAGTTTTCCCGCATTACATCATTGTAGAGAGCCTTCTGAGTGGGATCCAGTAATTCCCATTCTTCCTGGGAAAAATACATGGCCACTTCTTCAAATGTCAACAAGCTCTAAAGAAGACAATGGGCTTCAGCTCAGTACTTGTACTACAGAAGCAGCCCTACCATCTGGCCCATGGTAGACCCTGGGCACTCCAGGAATTAATAACACCTTTTCTTTTTTTTAAGGATTTTTAAAAATATTTATTTATTAGAAAGAGAGAGAGAAAGAGAGAGATAGCAAAAGAGAGCACGAGCAGGGGGGTGGGGATGGAGAGGGAGAAGCACGCAGGGCCTGATCCCAGGACTCTGGGATCATTATCTGAGCCTAAGGCAGTTGCCCAACCAACTGAGCCACCTAGGCGACCCACTTTTTTTTTTTTTTTAAGTGAGAAGGCAAAAAGGAAAAAAGCAAGGGATTCCCCGGGGAGAACACTGGGGCTAAGACGCCTGTGAGCTGGGCAGTGTGGGTCCTGGGCAGCAGGAAAAGACAGCCCTAAATAGCTGGATTGCACAGCTCACCTGGGACTTAGGCAAGAGGAGCTCAGGTGCCATTGTCCAGTCTTTGGTATTTGTCTTCTCAGAAAAGGCTAGGATCTGGTGAACAGGCATAGCTGTGGGTGGGAAAGAGCCGGAGGAAATTTCTCTCATTTCTCTGAACATTCTGACCCTATTTCTAAAATACAGACAATACCAATTCTTTCATCAGAGACAGGATACATTTGCAAGTATGTATGGTGTCTTAAAGTAGCCTTCTCATCACAAATAAGAGCCAAATTATCAACTGACACCTAGAATAGGTTCCACGATTTTCAGGAGTGACTTAATGAAAGAAAAATCCTTTTTAGTTTCCTCTGATGAAATAAATTGTTCTCAATTAGGCAAAACTCATACATATTTTAAAAATGAAGTACTTAGGAAATCCAGTGTATAATAAAAGATATGACTTTTTATCATTTTTTTCTTGATATATAATTGTGTTCATATTCTGCCACTGATAACCCATTTCTGATCTTAATTTCTTCTGTATTTTATAAGAATGAGATGGCTCCTATTATCTCCAGTTTTCTAAAGAAGAGCTCATGGTCTTACTACCAGAGCTCAGTGGTATAGATACTGCTATATCACAGGCCAATGTCCAACTTCACCCACAACTGGTCTACTCTACTGACACCTGGGGACCATGATAATTGCTAACGTATCTGTTTATAGATCTACACTGCTCAACATATAGAAAATACAACATTCTGATAGCACAAATTCCTATCAGTTCCTAGGAAATAGTAATTATCATGTCCTGCCCTACCTGTCTCACATACAGGCTCAGTTTCCTTACGAGAATTCCAGCTCAGTTGTTCTTGCAGCCCCTGGTGTATAGTCCAAAATTCATCGTGGGACATGTCCACTGGCTGTGACTCTGATGCCTTCCTCTTGAAGCCTGTGACATCTACAGTTTCTCTGAAGAGCACGCCCTCTTTTCCAAGCTCTTGCTTTGCAACCTAGAAATAAATAATCTTCATCTATTAACAGATAACTTACTTTTGGTTAGGGGGTTGGTGATAGAGGAAAAAGCTGAGTACAGATGGCAGGAAGTATGAAACACTAAGAAAAATGACTGAAAGACGAAAGGAGATATTGGGCCACCAATTTCCCACAAGGTATTAACTACAAAAGCTGGGGGGAAAAAAGTTGTGGCAACTGCTAGCTCTCAGACACAGTTGCTCCCACCCATCTGCATGCAGCAAAGAACAGACTAGCAGGGTTGCATAGAATACGTATACTCATGCTGTCTTGACAGGTTTTCTCCTTGACTTAGAACCTTCCCTTAGTGGTTTTCTGCCTTCTACTTTTCACCCATTACCATCTTTTTTGGCAACTGAGACCATGTATGGCCTGGAATAAAATCAATAAAAGGATCTTCTTATTAAAACACTGACAGCAGAAAAAGGTGCACATCAGTAAGAAAGTCACATGAACTTTACTACCCACTACTCATAATGGGTGAAAAATGCATGGAAAATTCCTGCCTTGCTTTCATTTTATTATTTTTTTTAATTTGACCTTTTTTTTTTTCTTTAAGATTTTATCTATTTATCTGAGAGAGAGAGAGGGAGAGAGAAAGAGAGAGGGGAGGGTCAGAGGGAGAAGCAGACTCCCCGATGAGCAGGGAGCCTGACACAGGGTTCAATCTCAGAAGCCTGAGATCATGACCTGGCCCAAGGCAGCCACATAACTGACTGAGCCACCCAGGTGCCCCTGCTTTCCTTTTAAAGAATCCACTGCCAGACCCTTTCTTCTTCTCTGATCCACTTGAAATAAGGCACAGCGCATTGATAGACAAATGCCCACTGAGGACTTGGCCTTTGCAAAAATAATGAT
>NW_027708613.1:0-334 GCF_054177405.1 Leptonychotes weddellii | reverse complement strand
CACACACACACACACACACACACACACACACACACCCTTTATTACCAATGTGTCTTGTGCCAATTGTAGCATAAAAGTTACAAGCCCTATCTACTCTGGGACTGGCCCACTTTTGGCAATCTTTCAGTTCAACTCTTCATGAATCATCCCAGAGCCCACTATTATTGACTTGGAAATGGGGTTTTTTCCTAACTTCTACCGGAAATAACAGCACACACCTCTTTTGTGTCACTCCACTCTAAGTTCCACGAAGGTGGGTAACATATGTCTTTTTCATTTATAATTATCACTGTTACCTAACAGCTATCAGTAGTGTCTGGTATTAAATAAATAT
>NW_027708612.1:0-334 GCF_054177405.1 Leptonychotes weddellii | reverse complement strand
TTTCCTAGTGGTATATAACAATATACCACAAACAGGGTAGCTTAAAAAAACCAAATTTATTGTCTCAAAGTTCTAAGGACTAGAAGTCCAAAATCAAAGTGTTGGCAGGGTTGGTACCTTCTCAGGGCTATGAGGGAGAATCTGTTCCATGCCTCTCTCCTAGCCTTCGGGAGCCTCAGGCATCTCTTGGCTTTTATATATTTTTTTTTTTTTAAAGATTTTATTTATTTATTTGAGACAGAGAGAATGAGAGACAGAGAGCATGAGAGTGAGGAGGGTCAGAGGGAGAAGCAGACTCCCTGCCGAGCAGGGAGCCTGATGCGGGACTCGATCC
>NW_027708611.1:0-334 GCF_054177405.1 Leptonychotes weddellii | reverse complement strand
TCGTATCCAGACCTCATAGGGGAGCCCTGGAGACCCTCCGCGTGATGTGTCCCTGCAGGCCACCACTCCAACAGCCCTTGTTCTTGCCTACCCACACGCCCGCTCAGGCTGAGCTCGGGCTCAGGGACACATCCGGGGCCTTTGGACTCCGGCTACATAGCCATCGCTGTGCAGGGCCCCCCTCCGGAGCCCACCACCAGTCCATCTACACCGCTGCTCCCCACACACGCACCAGGAAGGGAAGTGAGCACCAGCGCGTTCCTCTAACACGTGGAGGCCACCCTGTGTCTCAGGAGAGGGAGCCCCCATACCCATCACTCTTTTTCCCACTAGT
>NW_027708610.1:0-334 GCF_054177405.1 Leptonychotes weddellii | reverse complement strand
GGCCAACAGACACCCTGCAGTGGGTCACAATAGGCAAGTAGCACCTAGAAAATCCAAGTCCTCGTTCGGTTTTGGGATGGGCATCGGGGAATATTGCTTTGACATATTTCTAGCAGGTCAATGGTCTTCTTCCTAAGAATCAGAGCTGTTAGTCCATGAAAGCATGGATTCTGACTTTGAAAGATGCCTTGAAAGGCATTTAATTCTTGCCTTCAAATTGCATCTCCGGTTCCCGACCTAAGACCTCAGACAGCACACACCCGTGTTCTCCAGATCCACGGCCTTTCTGCCATTGCTTTCAGAAAACATGCTCCCTTGGATTGAATTGAAAATG
>NW_027708609.1:0-334 GCF_054177405.1 Leptonychotes weddellii | reverse complement strand
GAAGCTGGCAGAGGTTGGTTCAGGAGGTTTAAGGAAAGAAGTCAGTCGTCAGTCTCCATAACATACAAGTGCAAGGTGAAGCAGCAGGTGCTGATGGAGAAGCTGCAGCAAGTTGTCCAGATCTAGTGAGATAATGAATGAACGTGGCTACACTAAACAACAGATTTTCCCAAACATTAATAAGAGTTTGGAAGAAGCTGATTCCAGCCCTCACGGATGACATGGAGGGTTCAAGCCTTCTGTGAGGAAGCCACTGCAGATGGGCTGGGAACAGCAGGAGAACTGGAATTACAAGTGGAGCCGGAAGATGGGACTGAATTGTGACAATCTTGTG
>NW_027708608.1:0-334 GCF_054177405.1 Leptonychotes weddellii | reverse complement strand
GATAATATGGTGCAATAATGTGATAGCTTCTAAAGATCCTACTTGGAAGTGGTGCACATCTCTTCTGCTCACAAATCAAAACATGTCCTTTTCCTCAGGCCTCTCTAGAAGATCCGTGTGAACCAGACATTCATCTTTTTTTTTTTTTTTTAAAGATTTTATTTATTTATTTGACAGAGAGAGACACAGCGAGAGAGGGAACACGAGCAGGGGGAGTGGGAGAGGGAGAAGCAGGCTTCCTGCGGAGCAGGGAGCCCGATGCGGGGCTCGATCCCAGGACCCTGGGATCATGACCTGAGCCGAAGGCAGACGCTTAACGACTGAGCCACCCAGG
>NW_027708607.1:0-334 GCF_054177405.1 Leptonychotes weddellii | reverse complement strand
ACAGACTTTTGACATGTAAGTTAGGTATGGCTCCACCAAGAGCAGAGTCGCAAAACTTGTTCCTGTGGATGGAGGGTGTGGGAGGTGGTCAGGAAAAGCTCTGGGACATCTGGCAGTGTCAGCACTGCTTGCCCAAGTCTGTGAGAATAGACTGAAGTGGGATCTCATGGCCAAATTAGGCACAGGAAGGGAGTGGTCCGCTCACAGGAGTTTCCATCCTCCTTGGCCAAGAGATTGATCCAGGAGGAGGAGGAGGTGCAGGGTTCATAGTGCACCACTAGGTGGCACTGTGCAAGGAAGACAAAAATTACCCAATTAGAACATTTTTTTTTTT
>NW_027708606.1:0-334 GCF_054177405.1 Leptonychotes weddellii | reverse complement strand
TCCTAGGGAACCTCAGTTTTCCCACCTGTCCAGTGGGCCCACCGTGGAGCAGGTCACTTCTATGGCCTTGGTGACTGCACAGAGCACTCAGAAGGGGACACCCCCGCACCCCCACACCACAGCAGGGGGTGTTCAGCAGCACCAAAGGCTGCCAGCTGACTTCAAATTCTTGAGAATCCCTTCAGGAGTGCCCCATGACACACACTGTGCCTGTACCGGGACCGTGTCATGATGCCAAGCCCTGGCTCTGGGCCGTCTGGAACCTGGAAGACAGTCAGGAGCTGCGGGCTCACATCTCTGCCTCTCTGGGCCTCAGGCTCTCTGGCCTCCATGA
>NW_027708605.1:0-334 GCF_054177405.1 Leptonychotes weddellii | reverse complement strand
TGATCCTGGAGTCCCGGGATCGAGTCCCGCATCGGGCTCCCTGCTCGGCGGGGAGTCTGCTTCTCCCTCTGACCCTCCTCCCTCTCATGCTGTCTCTCATTCTCTCTGTCTCAAATAAATAAATAAAATCTTTAGAAAAAAAAAAAAAAGAAACAACGAATGCCAGGAATAAATGGGATAACATCTTTAAAAAAAAAAAAGAATTATTTCAACATCCTATATGTGATGGTAGTTGAATCTCTAAGTGAGTTAAAATTCATAGAACTATGTGACAAAAAAGATAATTTTATTGTATGATAATATAAAAAGATTAAATCTTAGAAAAAAATAATAG
>NW_027708604.1:0-334 GCF_054177405.1 Leptonychotes weddellii | reverse complement strand
TTTTTTTTTTTAATAGTGGTAAATCTTGAAATAATTTTCAAACATCTGTTCACCGGGTTAGGCTCTCTGTCTGGGCTTTTTTTCCCAGCCAGACAACCATGAGGTATATTTTGAAAAGGCATATACCTTTTTTTGTTTTTTTTTTTTTTAAGATTTTATTTATTTGTCAGAGAGAGAGAGAGCGCACAAGCAGGGGAGCGGCAGGGAGAGGGAGAAGCAGGCTCCCTGCTGAGCAAGGAGCCCAATGCGGGACTTGATCTCAGGACCCTGAGATCATGACCTGAGCCCAGAGCAGGTGCTTAATCGACTGAGCCACCCGGGCATCCCCATATAC
>NW_027708603.1:0-5963 GCF_054177405.1 Leptonychotes weddellii | reverse complement strand
GGAGGTGAGGAGGAACAGGTGGGCAGGTGAGGAGGAACAGGTGGGCAGGCGGGAGGTGGTAGGTGGGGAGGAAGAGGTGGGCAGGTGAGGAGGAAGAGGTGGGCAGGTGAGGAGGAACAAGTGGGCAGGTGAGGAGGAACAGGTGGGCAGGTGGGAGGTGGTAGGTGGGGTGGAAGAGGTGGGCAGGTGAGGAGGAACAGGTGGGCAGGTGGGGAGGAACAGGTGGGATGGAGGGAGAACAGCATGTGAGGGGAGAAGAGGTGGCTTTTGTTCTGCTCCATCCTTCTCTGAACCTCTACCTGGAAATAAGCTGACTCATCTGAGGCTGAAGCCACAGGTGGTAGGGCTGGACCAAGCTAGACCTCTTGGATTTAGCACTCTGGGTGCCTTCTTTTCAAAGATGTGATTTTAATGCCCGTAACTTCTCCTTACTAGAGTTTCACAAAGGCGGCTGGGACTGGACACCTCTCAGCCCTCTGCCCTCTGAGCCCCTGCAGAAGTCAGGTGGCCAGATAGCCAAGCATGCTGCCTCATCCTCTACTCTGTCCTCTAGCCTGCTCAGCTCCATGCAGGCCCCTGCAGGGACACAGGCTCTTTCTGCCGCTGGTTCACTCCCCCTCCTGCCCCAGGCTCGGTTGCTGCCCTCAGGGGACCTGCAGAGTCCAGCTGACACTGGGGGAGGGAGACCGGGTGTGGAAGGGGTGCATGAGGATGGGGTTTCTCAGCCTTGCCAGTGTCCAGGGCTGCCCTAGGCCACCTCTGCTCCACTGCCACATCTTGAATGCTGACCCTCCTGCCTCCCTCCTGGGGAACTCTGGGATGATGTTGAGCCACCCAGATAATCCATGACCTCCATGCATCTCAGGTCCTAAGCTAATCCCACCTGCAAAGTCTCGTTTGCCATGTCAGGTAACTCCACTGCATGACCTGAGCTCAGGAGGGGATACCTCCCGGGCTGGTGTTCAGCTGTCCCGGGTGAGGGTTATTCCCCGTGTTACAGCTGGACTAGGTGAAGAGGGGGCTGAAGATCTGGGCCCTCCCCGGTCCTGCACCCCTGAAAAAGCTGGCTACCCGTGTCCAGGCCGCTCCTGTGCGTCCTCAGGTGGGACAGATGGCAGCTGGTGCCTGGGGCCTGGGGACACTGACAGGGATGGTGGTCTGAGGGGGACAGTAGGGTGGAGATGATTGATGGGGAAGCTGGTCCCAGTAGACTTGCATCGGCCGTGGATGCAGCAGCTGTCCGCGAGCGCTCTCTGTTCCCGGCCGTGGACCAGCTGTGATGTCTCAGTCCCACCCCTTCTCTGGATGAAACAGGAGACAGAACATTCCATGTCTCTTCAGGAGAAAACGGCTCCTGTGTGTTTCTGGCGCATTCAGCGTCCCTCAGTGACCTACCAGCCTGGACTTGTGATCTCTGAGGTTATAATAGCGATGCTGACGATCAAGTAGAAGGCTGTGTGTGCGTGCGCACATGTGTGTGTGCCCGCGCGTGTGTGTGCCTGTGTGTGTCTGTGTGTGTGCGTGTGTGCGTGTGCATAGTCCCTCACAGCTTGCCCAGTGTGTTTCCATCTGTGTCCTGATTGGGTTTCACTCGAGCCTGAGATGCTCGTTCCCACTTTGTGCAGGAGGAGCCTGGGCTCCGGGAAGCCGAGCGAGCCCCCGGGTCTCCCGCAGGTTGCAGGTGAACCGGCTCATAGGCAGGTGGAGGCTGCCAGGCTGCACTCGTTCTGCTAACTCCGTCTGCTGGCTGATCAGCTCCGGGACTAAGTGGTGAAGCGCACGCGGTCAGTGAACCCCGCTGGGGGCGGGAGTGTGTGCTGTGTGAGGTGGTGCGATCGCCGCGCTTTAAGGGACCCGCGCCTGCGCAGGTGGACACACGGGCCAGGCTGCTGCATGTTGTGGGGCAATCCTGGATGGGATCGTTAGGGCGGGGCTCTCGGGCGGGGGTGGGGCATGGAGTGGGTCGGTGGCGGGGTGACGCGGGGCCTCCACCAGAGAAGGGGCTCCTGGCATGGAGTCGGGGGCCCAGAGGGTTTGGGCTTCAGAGCAAGAAGGCAGAGGCCCAAAGGGGCACTTCAGAGAGATTGACCTTCATGGTTTGAAAGAGCTTTAATTACAATTGCCGTGGAGAAGGGGGGGTCCTGGGGTGGTTTCCCCTCGGGAGGAGCAGCTGAGCCTGACACGGAGGGCGGGTCGGGGGTGGAGGTCCCAGCGCCCCCCGCTCCCCTTGGCCTGCGGAGGGGCTGAGTCTTTCTTTCAGGTGGTCAGTAAATAGATTCTGAGTGCTTTCTGGGCGTGAGCACTGTTCTGGGCGCGGGGATGGAGCGCGGAACGGAGAGGAGAACACCGCCCGCCGGGAGGCGGCCGCAGCCGCAAGCACATCAGCCCTTGGGGAGCGATGGCCATCATGGAAGGAGGAGCAGGGGAAGATGGGATGTGGCCATGCTGTGCAGACAGGCGGCCAGGATGGCCCCCGGTCAGTGACCTGCCCACGTGCATCCATGAGGGAGCAGAAGAGAAAGGGCTTGACCGGGAGTGTCCTTGCCTCCTCGTGGTTACCTACGGCCAGCCGAGCGTGACATCACAGGGCGATGAGACTGAGGGCCACACCCTGCAGGACCTGCAGGCCACCGAAAGGCCTTTAGAGGTTTAAGTGAGAAGATACAGGAGAAGTTTGAGCAGTGTTACAACAATGACCTTGTGTGCCATGTAACCGGTCCCCCCTGCCACCCAGCACCCGAGGCAGACCCAGGTCTTGCTAGCTGCGGCTGAAGGGGCATCCCGCTCATGTCCCCGCAACCCAGGCCAACCACCCAGTGGGCCCCACCCAAGCCCCAAGGGGCTGCTTCTAGAGCTTACATGGAGGAGACCCTGTCCCTATGGAGCCAGGTGTCCCTGGAGTCCCCACCGTCTGCCCAAGCTGGGTGTCCCCTCGGTCCCCTCCGTCCCCTCCGAGTCCAGTGTCCCTGGCATCCCACCCCTTTTGCACCGAGCCCAGCAGCCCTGCTGGCCCCCAGCCTTCCTCTGTGTGCAGGGAGCCAGGAACAGCTCCACGTTCCACTTTATTAGCTCGACACGCCTCATTTCTGACCTCAGAAACCTTTTTGTTTTATTGAAACTTTAAATAATTTCTTAGTGCTTAAATCAAAGGGGAATGTAGTTCATAAAATTTAAGGAAGAAACACATTTATCAGCTCACACTGGCCACGTCCACCTTGAAGCCCCTTGGGAGGCTCTTGGAGCCTGGAGGCCCCAGGAGAGGGAAGTCTCAGTCCCGTGAGCTCGGTGATGATCTGCCTGCCTGGGTCCCGACCTCCGTCGGTCTCTGCTCTGGAGGAAAGGCCTGACTCAGCCCGGCTACCCGCCTGGGGGTGGCTCTACCCGCCTGTCCACATCCAGGCAGAAGTTCTGTCCTGGTTCCGGGATCTGCCCTGCCGCTCTGGGTCCTCAGTGCCGAGGGGGGACCTGGTATACAGTGGGTGCCTAATAAGAGTCTGCTGGAGTACACTAGGGAAAGGTGATGGGGACTGAGACCTCTGCCTGCTTGACCTCCCTGCTCCTCACTCGCAGGACCTCTCCCATCCCAGGGACCCCTGCCCCGCTGGAAGCACGGGGCCCACTCTGGGAGGGGACTGGCCGCCGCCTGCCGCCCACAGCCTTGACTCTGGGACTCCGTCTGTCAGGCCTCCAGGCCCTGGACCTCGGGCTTGGCCTCCCTGACCCAGGGAGCCTCTGGTGATGGTGGGCCTCAGAAGCGCTGCTGACCACAGGGGACCCAGGCAAAGGGAGCGGAGGCTGCCCCTCCCTCCCGCACCACCCAGGGCGGCCGTCCTGTGTCACTGTGCCCTGTGTGCCGTGGCCCCCGGCCTTTCTGTCAGTTGCATCCCCGTGAGGGCTGGTGGGCGCAGGGGTCGGGGAGACAGGGCTCCCTGGAACCCCCGTGTGCTCTTGGCCGGGCGTGTGCCCTGCGGGTGATGGGGCCCTTCTCAGAGCCAGCACCCAAACACGTGGGGCTCTGGGCTGTGTCTGATGGCGTGGACGCTTCGGGCATGTCCTGTCCCACGGTGCTCTCTGTGAGGCTGGAGGTGAGACATGGCTCTGAGGACCTGCTGGGGTCTCCTGGGAACGCCCATCCAGGCAGGTCTGCAAACAGGAAAGGGCCTGGGGAGCTGGCCTGGAGGTGCCGCCTGCAACTTATCTCTGCTGGGCTTGTCCTGGGCATCCAGGCTGTGAGGAGGGACACACCCCATGGCTCCCTCAGGAGGGGGCCAGGAGAGAGCCCGCGGCGGTGGTCCTGCCTGGAGCCCAAAGCTAACCAGAGCGGGGTTGTGGAGGGTGAGCCTGGCCTGGACTGGGGTAGAGACTCCCAGGAGCGGTAGAGTGACAGTGTGCTGGGTTCTTGTCCACAGAGGGCCAGCTAAGGGTGGGGGACTGCCCAGGGCCGCTGCCCGCCTCTGGGGTGTCCACGTCCTGCTTCCTCTGTGTCAACAGACAGCCTCTCAGTCATGCCCAACGGCAGGAGAAACAGGCAGGTTGGTGTGTGGCTCCCCTGTGCTTCCGTGGACGGCGACCCTGCCGTGCCCACCCACATGACTCACTGGTAACTGGCCCCGGGTCCCAGGAGGATGCTGGGAGACGGGGCCTGGAGCACGTCAGTGCGCAGCTGGCCTTGCATGTGTGATGTGCTCATGTCCCCGTGTTGACGCCCAGCCATGGAGCTTTGGGAGGAAGGGAGCTCGGAGCGAGGCCCGTGCTGCGGGGTTGGGGTTGGGGGGCTGCAGATGCGCCTACGGTCTCCAGAATCAGGGTGGGGTTTAGACGGGAGCTCATGCAGAAGTGGGGTGCAGGACCACTGCCACTTGGCAGTGTTTCGTGGCCTGCCTGTGGCTTCATTCATGCTGGTCTCATGAGGCCTTAAGCTTTCATGCAGGGATGTCTTGTTTCACCAACCAAATTACAAAATCCCTTAGACCAGGACTGTACTTTCATTTTCCCCTCTATCTCTGGCAGAACCCGGCATGCACACTGCTCTTGGGGGGCTCCATAAGCCTGGGGTCGAGCTGAAGTCATGCCAGATCGAACAGTCCTTGCCAGGCTATGGAGACCACCAGGGAGATCCATGTAGGTGGTACGTTGGAGCCAGGGTGAGGGTGCACATAGATGGGGGTTCATTGGTCTTGTGTGCTTGGCTGAACTCCCCAGAGACTGGCCAGGCCCCAGAGTCCCCACAGGCCCCCCGTTTTTGCCTCAGGCACAATGAGGTGGGAAGTTGAACTTTAAGATGCCTGCATCTTGAAACTTTCTGCTTTGGGAGCTCCCGGCTGGTGTGCGCTGAGGCATGAAGTAGAGCGTGGTTAGATAGTCCCTGGCATTAGCGATTGCTTCGCCAGTGTTTGGTGAAATCAGTGGGCAGTCAGGGGAACAGTGTGTGGTTTAAATGAGGGAAAAACTGGCAGAAGGCAAACTTGGTTTCCTTCATGATTTTAGCTTCCAAGGACTCCCAGGCTAGACAAGCTTATCTTGGCAAAAGCTTCATACCTCAGCCTACTGTATACCAGGTCCCTCATTCTCACCATCATCACTGTCTGTGTGTAGATTGAAAGGTGTCATATGTGAAAGCCCCTGGCAAGATCTCCAGCAAAATGAGCCATTGTGGCTATAATCCCCATAAGATGGTGATAAAGACGGTGGTGAGGGCACTGCTGGTGATGGTGGTATGATGGTGATTGTGATGATGGTGGTGGTGATGATGGTGGAGATGATGGTGATGATGGTGATGATGATGGTGATAGTGATGATGGTGGTGGTGATGATGGTGGAGATGATGGTGATGATGATTATGATGATGATGGTGATGGTGATGATGATGGTGATGATGGTAATGGTGGTGGGGATGATGGTGATGATGGTGGAGATGATGGTGATGATGGTGATGATGATGGTGATAATGATGATGGTGGTGG
>NW_027708602.1:0-334 GCF_054177405.1 Leptonychotes weddellii | reverse complement strand
TTTTTTTTTTTAATGGAAGTAAAGATGAGAGTCTTTATCAAATTTTATAACAACACTAAAGAAAACAAAATAAAGTAGAACTCAGATATTTGTGTACGTGCATGTGTATGTACGTGCAAGGCTGTGTGAGGGGAAATGTAGGAAGGGGGTGAAGAAGAACCAAATATGTCAATAAAAAAAAAAAATGAAATGCAAGCCATTGGCTTTGGAGACCAGCAGAAGTTTCTGACTGTAGAAAAATGCCTTCATCCTGGAACTGAAGCCTGGTGGTGTGTACCCTGCCTTAGAGCAGTCCCATTACCCACCATATAGGGAGATGTTCCAGAGCACCGCC
>NW_027708601.1:0-334 GCF_054177405.1 Leptonychotes weddellii | reverse complement strand
TGTGCACGAACAATGAATCATGGAACACTTCATCTAGAACTAATGATGTAATGTATGGGGATTAACATAAGAATAAAAAAAAAAAAAACAATGTAGATTATATTTATAACCTATTTGACTGCTTTTCCATATGTTTTCTTATGGTTTTACTCACTCTCAAGATCCTTCAACAAAACCAAAAGATACAAATGAAACTGTTCCCATTTTAAAGGGGTGTGTAGTATATGTGTATATACATATATGATCATATGAATGTACATCTGGTTCCTTGATATTTTAAATTCCAGCTGTGACACATATGCCTCCTCATACACACACACACACACACACACAC
>NW_027708600.1:0-334 GCF_054177405.1 Leptonychotes weddellii | reverse complement strand
TTTTTTTTTTTTAAAGATTTTATTTATTTATTTGAGACAGAGAGAATGAGAGAGAGAGAGCATGAGAGGGAGGAGGGTCAGAGGGAGAAGCAGACTCCCTGCCGAGCAGGGAGCCCGATGCGGGACTCGATCCCGGGACTCCAGGATCATGACCTGAGCCGAAGGCAGTCGCTTAACCGACTGAGCCACCCAGGCGCCCCCTATTCTGACAATGTTAACAAAAAGTTTTACCTATAGGTCTCATAACTGAGTTTTTACTTCATAGTAAGTAATTTAAACTTTGCATACAAATTTTTTTTAATGGGGCTGGGGAGGAGGAGTGGACTGGATTCAA
>NW_027708599.1:0-334 GCF_054177405.1 Leptonychotes weddellii | reverse complement strand
TTCCTACTCCATTTTCTGAAGGACTTTTTATGGTATTGTTTTCCATCATTTTATAATATTTGATATCAATCACCAGTAAAGCCATATGGACCCAGCAGTTTTCCTTGCAGAAAAAGAAAAATTCGTTTCATTATATTTCCCATCGTGTTATTGCTGATCGTGCTGGATTGTTTGTTGTCAGGCTGGCACTACTACTTCAGAATAAGGCTGGATAATACATTTCCTAGCCCTCTTCCTGACTTTATTCAAGTGAAATTTTCAAACACAAGATCATACGTGAGATTTGGAAGTGGAAGTGAAGCACTGGCCTTTTTCCTGGCAGACTGATCACGGT
>NW_027708598.1:0-334 GCF_054177405.1 Leptonychotes weddellii | reverse complement strand
TTTTTTTTTTTTTTTTAAAGATTTTATTTATTTATTTGAGAGAGAGAGAATGAGAGAGAGCACATGAGAGGGGGGAGGGTCAGAGGGAGAAGCAGACTCCCTGCCGAGCAGGGAGCCCGATGCGGGACTCGATCCAGGGACTCCAGGATCATGACCTGAGCTGAAGGCAGACGCTCAACAGACCAGGCCAGCCACCCAGGCGCCCCCACTACTCTTTGTCTTGCGAAACTGAAAGTGTCCCCATTAAACACTAGATCCTCATTCCCCTCCCACAGCTCCCAGCTCCCACCATCCTACTGCCTGTCTCTACCAGTTTGATTCTTCTCGGGATCTC
>NW_027708597.1:0-334 GCF_054177405.1 Leptonychotes weddellii | reverse complement strand
TGTGAAGAGTGTCCAGGGCTGAGTAACCCCAGTAAGAAGGAAAGGGAGAGGGATCTAGTCTCAGGTGTGTGTGGATTGTCTTCCCCGGTAGTGAGGGAGGTCATAAAGGTGGAAGAAGGTAGGCTCTCCTCCATCTTTTTTTTTTTTTCCCCTCCCAGCTCATGATACGTATCTTTGTCTTCACAAGGGGCTCTCACAAATTTAGTGAAAAATTCCCATTCCCTTTGCTTTTTAGTAGATGTGTCAACTCATTATTTTTAGTGACTAAAACAACTTCGTCACTTTAACAACGAGGAAAATGCAGCATGGTCGTTGTCTGTGTGAGGCATTTGCA
>NW_027708596.1:0-334 GCF_054177405.1 Leptonychotes weddellii | reverse complement strand
TTCTTCTAATGCAGTTATTCTTGAGTTGCCTTCCCACATCCTCTCCAGGGTCCCTGTGGCTGGTGGTCTCCATGTGTAAGCGGGGGCACGTTGTGCCGTCTAAACGGTGAAGCAAAGGAAACAACACAGAGAACTGAAGTGGGCTATTCATATACACATGCGGGTGGTTGCGTGCAAGTCTGCATGTGACCCAGACAGGGCCGGTGCATTCACCAGTGTGCCCTGTTTTCCCACCATGTCAGGAAATACAAGCATACCGTAAGCATTTAAAAGATCTGTTCCACAACACTGTCAAAGTTTACAACCCTTTACTGCTTTTCTTAGTATTTTTTTT
>NW_027708595.1:0-334 GCF_054177405.1 Leptonychotes weddellii | reverse complement strand
GCTTCTGATGTTTGCTAGAGTTTGAGAATTCTGGTAAACGAAAAGAATCTCAAAGGTGGGGTAGTTTAAAAATTTCCTCAGGTCATCCTCATGCATGGCTAGCATTAAGAATCTGAGCTGGCCTAACTGAAATTGATCTCTAATTCTAACCCATCTCAAGCTTTTCTCGTTCCCTGCCTTTTCATGCTGGGTGCCCCGCCTTTACTGCCATTTTACAGATAAGAGAGCTGAGATTCAGAGATTGAGTTACTTGTTCCAGAAAAGTAACTGGATATTGGCAGAGCTAGGTCTCAAAACCAGTGTCCTTGGAATCCCTCATGATTGCATTTTCTGT
>NW_027708594.1:0-334 GCF_054177405.1 Leptonychotes weddellii | reverse complement strand
TTATTGAAATTCCTTTATGGCTCATTATATGGTCAATGGTAAGATTTCCATGTGCATTGAAGAAAATGTGCAGTCTACAGTTTACAGTTGTTGAATGCAGTGTTCCATATAAAATCAAGTTTGTTAGTCATGTTTTTCAGTTCTTCTGTATCCTCACTGAGACTGTGTTTTAAAATTTTCCACTATAATTGTGGACTTGCCTTTTTTGTTTTGTTTTAACACTGTGTAATTAGGTGCATGCCAATTTTCTTGGTATATTGAGCCTTCATCATTATGAAACATTCTTCTATTTTGTAATAATGCTTCTTGCCTTAAAACCTACTTCATCTTGGGG
>NW_027708593.1:0-5964 GCF_054177405.1 Leptonychotes weddellii | reverse complement strand
ATTTATTACTGAACCAACCTACTGGTGCAGAGGCATAGTAACAGAGAAAAATCATTTCCCTGATAAAACATGTCTGTTGGCCAGGTAGGAAGGATGTTTACAGAGTGATAGAACACATGATCTTCATGCAGCTTAATTAAATATGTGGTGCCAATTAGGTGTGTCATCTCATGATGTGTGATGCCTTATAGACCCATCTTGGTTCTTCTCCGGTGCCTCCTCTTGGAGTTGTACCTGATTTTATTACCAGTTTTTATCCGAATCCACTGGAGAATGGGGTGATTCTGCTTTTGTTTCTTGGCCAGGAATTACTTGATTCTGAAAGTCTTGTGAGAAGACATGGCGAGAAACGGTCAGCCACACACAGCAGGATGGTGGCGAAAAAGAGAAAAGCTTGAAACGCTTAATAATTTATATTTGAGCTTGTGATTTGTAGGTGAAGTCTGATAAGACAGTGGAACATGCACATGAGCAAATGAGATAATGTGCAATATGTGTTTGCATCTGTGTCTCTTGTTGCCTCATTGCCATATCGTGTTCAGGATGCTCAGTAAATGGCTTCCATGACACACATACTTTATATTTGGGGCTCTGTGCTCAGAAGGGCTTCATACTTCGTTTAGTGCTCTGTTGCTATCTTGAAATTCCTTTTTTTAAAAAAGATTTGAGAGAGAGAGATGGGGGAGGGGCAGAGGAAGAGGGAGAGAGAATCCCAAGCAGACACTGCTTAGCACAGAGCCCGACATGGGGCTTGATCTCACGACCCTGAGATCATGACCTGAGCCAAAACTAAAAGTCAACGCTTAACAGACTGTGCCACCCAGGCACCCCTGCCATCATGAAATTCTTTTTTTTTTTTTTTTTTTTTTAAAGATTTTATTTATTTGACAGAGAGAGATACAGTGAGAGAGGGAACACAAGCAGGGGGAGTGGGAGAGGGAGAAGCAGGCTTCCCGCAGAGCAGGGAGCCCGACGCGGGGCTCGATCCCAGGACCCTGGGATCATGACCCGAGCTGAAGGCAGACGCTTAACAACTGAGCCACCCAGGCGCCCCGCCATCATGAAATTCTTAACAATTTTTGAAAAATTTTAATTCCAGTATAGTTAACATACAGTGTTGTATTAGTTTCAGGTGACAATACAGTGATTCAACAATTCTGTGCATTACTCAGTGTTCATCATGATAAGTGTGCTCTTAATCCCCTTCACCTATTTCACCCATACCCCCCACCCGCCTCCCCTCTGCTAATTGTCAGTTTGTTCTCTATAGTTAAGAGTCTGTTTCTTGGTTTATTTCTTTTTGTCTTTTTTCGTTTGTTTCTTAAATTCCACATATGAGGGGCACCTGGGTGGCTCAGTTGGTTAAGCGACTGCTTTCGGCTCAGGTCATGATCCTGGAGTCCTTGGATCGAGTCCCGCATCGGGCTCCCTGCTCGGCAGGGAGTCTGCTTCTCCCTCTGACCCTCCTCCCTCTCATGTGCTCTCTCTCATTCTCTCTCAAATAAATAAATAAAATCTTAAAAAAAAAATTCCACATATGATTGAAATCATATGGTATTTGTCTTTCTCTGACTAGCTTATTTCACTTAGCATTATACTCTGTAGATCCACCCATGTTGATGCAAATGGCAAGATTTTATTCTTTTTTTATGGCTGAGTCATATTCCATTGTGTGTGTGTGTGTGTGTGTGTGTGTATTTATCTCTTTATCCAATCATCTATAGATGGACACTTGGATTGCTTCCATAATTTGGCTATTGTAAATAATGCTGCAATTAACATAGGGATGCATATATCTTTTCAAATTAGTGTTTTTGTATTTTGGGGGAATTACTGGATCATATGGTAGTTCTATTTTTAATCTTTTGAGGAATCTCCATACTGTTTCCTTTTTTTTTTTTTTTTTAGAGATTTTATTTATTTATTTGACAGAAAGTGAGAGAGAGGAAGTAAGCACAAGCAGGGGGGGCAGCAGAGGGAGAGGCAGAAGCAGGCTCCCCACTGAGCAGGGAGCCCAATGCAGGGCTTGATCCCAGGACCCCCGGACCTCGACCTGAGCCGAAGGTTCAGGCTTAACCGACTGAGCCACCCATCCACGCCGCCTCTCCATACTGTTTTTCCACAGTGGGTGTACCAGTTTGCATTCCCACCAACAGTGCACAGGGGTTTGTTTTTCTCCAGGTCCTTGCCAAGACTTGTTGTTGCTTGAGTTTTTTATTTTAGCTCTCTGACAGGTTGTATCATTGTGGTTTTGATTTGCATTTCCCTGAAGATGAGTGATGGTGAGCATCTTTTCATGTGTCTGTTGGACATGTGTATGTATTCTTTGGAGAAATGTCTGTTCATGTCTTCTGTCCATTTTTTAATTGGGTTATTTGGGTTTGGTTTTTTTTTTTTTTTTGGTATTGAGTTGTATACTTTCTTTATATGTTTTGAATACTAACCCTTTATCAGATATATCATTTGCAAATATCTTCTCCCATTCAGTAAGTTGTTTTTTAGTTTTGTTGATTGTTTTCTTTGCTGTGCAGAAGATTTTATTTTGATGTAGTCCCAATAGTTTATTTTTGCTTTTGTTTCCCTTGCCTTAGGAGACATATCCAGAAAGATATTGCTACAGCTCATGTCAGAGAAATTACTGCCTGTGTTCTCTCCTAAGATTTTTATGATTTCAGGTTTCACATGTAGGTCTTTTATCCATTTTAAGTTTATTTTTGTGTATGGTGTAAGAAAGTAGTCATTCTTTTGCATGTAGCTGTCCAGTTTTCCCAACATCATTTGTTGAAGAGACTGTCTTTTTCCTATTGCATATTCTTGCCTCCTTTGTCAAAGATTAATTAACCATATTATCATGGGTTTATTTCTGGGCTCTCTATTCTGTTCAAAATTCTTAATGATTTTATCTTTGAACTTTTATATTCACTTTGGGTCTCACTGAACTTTCACACACCTTAGCCTCAAGAAACTTTTAAAAACCTAATCTGAGATTGATTATTACCAGACAGTTTTAAGAAACTAAAGTTGACTTTATGGAGCCAGTGAAGCCCCTTGGATATCAGCAAAACTTTAACTGAAATTTAATATTCTTAAATGTGCATAAAATCACTATTCTTGCTGCACTTGTGTAAATAACCAGGCCAGATCTGATGAGACTAGACTTATTTCACAAACAAATCAGAGTTACTGTAATTGTCTTTGGTAAAAATGGGGTGACTAGAGAGAGAAAAATTGCATTTCATTAGAAAACTATAGTGTGCCCATTACAGATTGTGTTTCTGCTCATTGTCTTTGAGGTTTTGTTATTAACCTGTAAACTGTATTGGACCGTGAGTTCTGCTTCTTCTAGTTCGAGTCCTCTTATATGTAGCTACAACTCTTCAAACTCACTTTTCTCCTACACTTGTGACTTAGAATCACTGAAAACCAAAACTGCCCTTTTTTCCATGTCCTAACTAGCTAAAGGGGGACAACTACATGAGGGCTGGAATAGCAGATTTTAGCTACTTGTATGAACAAATCCATATGTATGTATGTATGCATGCATGTGAAAGTGTTAACTTATTCTTTCACTTGTATGGACAGAGAGGTTTTGCTGAATATTTAAGAGTTAAATCACTTTTGCTTATGTTTATTACTGCTTGAGGTTGAGGCTTTTTGAGTATTTTAAAAATATATACCCACAACACTATTCTGTAAAGGAAAATATTGCCACCATTTTAGACCAGGTAACCTTCAAGGGTGTGCTATTTTTGTCGCTGTATCTAACTCAAGTCAGAACTTTAAAAGCAATTTGTTTTTGAAACTTGAAGTTCTTAAAATAGTGTGATACAATTGCTGCTGTTCCAATCCCCAAGAGTTTTCTGTGTGAAATCTTGAAAACAATACAGATGGAAGGGAGAACTTGGAATGTTAAACAAAACAAAATAGAAAAAGGAAAACAGGCAAAACTTCAGAGGTATCATCACAACAGATCATATATGCACAGTCTTCATACCTATCTCTGTGTGGGCTGCTTAGACAGTTCACCAGAACACCCTGATATCATCAGATGTTAAAGCTGCAAACCAGGAAAATCCATCAGATTGAAACTGCCATCTTCATTTCACCATCTAAAGGTGCTTCCAGCTCAAATCTAGAAATGTTCTTCACTGACTGCTCTTTAGACTCAGAAACTCATTTATAAACTAGTTTATAATTTGCTCCAACTGTGAACCTGTTTCTCTTTGGATTCCATAGAAATACCTCTTATTAAGTACCTGATTGCTCACACTATATAGAGCCCTACTTAGATGGAAACTCCTACCTGCAATACTGCCTCTTGAAATGAGACCTCATCTTATTTATCCTGTCCTAAATAATCATGATATGTTTCATTATTGTAAGACACAAATGCAATATTCAAATACTTATTTCCACCAATCCAAAAAGTTTTCTGAGATCCACTTCCAAAAGAAGACAATGGGTCCCATATAGTAAAACCTAGAGATTTGTTTTATTGGAAAAGACATCAATGAAAGATTGCAGTTGAACCTTATTAGAAGAGACCTTATCAACTACATGGAGCCCAAGGCAGGGCTCAGGACCCTGAGATCATGACCTGAGCCCAAATCAAGAGTTGGACGCTTAACTGACTGTGCCACCCAGGTGCCTTATAGAACAAATGTATTTTTAAACACTAAGGCAGAAACTCTGTTGGCTACCTGATACCCCTTCTTCTCTCTTAATAATAGAATATTATTGGAGTAGCAGTGTGTACAGCTATAATGAACATTTCAAATCTCCCTTTTACAATATCTAATATGAATGGAAGTCCTTGTATAAGGGAACTGTGTAAGTTTCATGACATATTTTCTTTCTTTTTTTTTTTTTTTAAGATTTTATTTATTTATTTGACAGAGAGAGAGAGCGAGAGCAGGAACACAAGCAGGGGGAGTGAGAGAGGGAGAAGTAGGCTTCCTGCTGAGCAGGGAGCCCGATGTGGGACTTGATCCCAGGACCCTGGGATCATGACCTGAGCCGAAGGCAGACGCTTAACGACTGAGCCACCCAGGCGCCCACATGACATATTTTCTTAAGCTTGTAGCTTAAGAGGAGTCTAAATCCTAAACCTGGTGTAGCAGAAATGGTTTTATCTTTCATGTCACATTACATCATGCCTTAATTACTTATTTCAATGTCTCTCTTTCCTAAAATGTGTAGGCTCTATGATGACAGGGGCTGTGTCTGTCTTGTTTTATATTGGATCCCAGAAGAGGCACAGAAAAAAAAAAATCTTTGCTCCATGAATGAATGAATGAATGAATGAATGAAGCAATGACTGTCTGAACTTTGTGTTGAGAAGGATTCTGAGTTAGTATTGTACTCGGGAAATAATGTCATTGTCAATTTGTTATGAATGTCATAGGCATACCATAGGGGAGGAAATACACACCTCCCAGACATGTGTCATTTTCTTTTTTGTTTTGTTTTGTTTTTGTTTTTTGTTTTAAATTAATAAACTTTAACTTTCAGAGCAATTTTAGGGTCATGGCAAAATTGAACAGAAAGTACAGAGTTCCTATATACCTCTTGACCCCACACATGCACAGCCTCTCCCATTATCAACATCCTGCCCCAGAGTGGTACATTTGTTACAACTGATGAATCTACATTGATATGTCATTATTATCCAAAGTTCATAGTTTAAATTAGGGTTCACCTTTGGTGTTATATGTTCTATGGGTTTTTTAAAATTAAAATTCAATTAATTAACATATAGTATATTATTAGTTTCAGAGGTAGAGTTCAATGATTCATCAGTCATATAATACCCACTGCTCCTTACATCACGTGCCCTCCTTAATGTCCATCACCCAGTTAGCCCACCTCCCCCCAGCAATGCTCAGTTTGTTTCCTATGATTAAGAGTCTCTTATGGTTTGTCTCCCTCTCTGATTTTGTCTTGTTTTATTTTTCCTTCCCTTCC